>NC_065521.1:31772815-31837296 GCF_006386435.1 Epinephelus moara | reverse complement strand
ACCAACTGAGCATGGTTTAAACACCACAGCCTACCTGAATATTGTTGCTGACCGTGTCCATCCCTTTATGACCACAGTGTACCCATCTTCTGATGGCTACTTCCAGCAGGATAACGCACCACGTCACAAAGCTCAAATCATCTCAAACTGGTTTCTTGAACATGACAATGAGTTCACTGTACTCCAATGACCTCCACAGTCACCAGATCTCAGTCCTATAGAGCACCTTTGGGATGTGGTGGAATGGGAGATTCACATCATGGATGTGCAGCTGACAAATCAGCAGCAACTGTGTGATGCTGTCATGTCAATATGGATCAGAATCTCTGAGGAATGTTTCCAGCACCTTGTTAAATCTATGCCACCAAGAATTAAGGCAGTTCTGAAGTACTAGCGAGGTGCACCTTATAAAGTGGCCAATGCGTGTATAATATACAAATAAAAACAGTGCAAGAGGACACCTGAGCTTTTGGCAGAAAAGCCATGGTCCAAGTAATGTAAGGATAGAGCAGAGAACAGGAGAGGCTAAAAAGCCAGAACAGGAGATCCATTGTGTTTAATTCACAGTCGATAATGGTGTTTGTTCTCCTGATCAATGATTGTCTCCTTCCCACACATACTGTACACCCACACTATAGAATACAATGTCTAACAGACAAATACACCACAGCTAATCTAGTGGACAAGAGAAAAGTAGGCCAGACAATATTTACACTTGTCATAAAAAAGATGAACGAAAGAAAGGAGTATTTTGTTTGTCTGAGATGAGTGATGGGAGACTGGTGAGAGAAGACAGGGAGGGAAAATGACTAAAGGCTGGATAAGACAGCAAGGACAGGAGAGGAGGAATGATTACACAGCAGAGAGGGGAGATTAACACATTTGAAAAAGAACATTTTTGGGGTCTTTCTCCAAAAGGCAGTAAAAAAACTACAAGCCACAGATCTGCCAAAACCATTAGCGGCTTTACGCTGCTTCCTCGTCGGACTGTAATACCGTAATAAGGTCTCACAGATAATGTCAACAACTCTGAACCACAGAGAGTTATGTTGGAGCACTGACAACAGCAACTCACACACGCACGGTGCCTGAAAAACAATTTGCTACGGGCTGGTAGTTGGCAAACACAGCAGAGGGGTGACATCACCTCCAGTGTGGACTAAGAGCACATGCTTTATCATCCCCATGGCCGTCTCTCTCTCTCTCTCTCTCTCTCTCTCTCTCTCTCTCTCTCTCTCTCTCTCTCTCGCTCTGCTGAAAGTCAATCGAAACTCAGTTGTTTGATTATACACAGGTTTGACTGCGTGCTTCTGTGGCTGTGTTTATTGTAACCAGAGGGCAATCTGCTGTGGCAGTGCTTTGATAGGACTTGATAGTTATCATATGCATCTGCAGGCCTGGCTGTATAGACGTGAATGTGACCTAACAATACCCCTGTGTTTGTCTTCTGCAGCTTTTCAAATGACTCAATGTCACTAACTTAGTTTCAGGACGAGCAGCGGTGTCCTGCTGCAAAGGGCAGAAACGCTTTCATCAACACACAGCCGGTAGCCTGGGGGAGGCGAGAGACAATGAGAGAGCAATGATGAGGATGTTAAACTAGCAGGGACAGAACAAGCCTCAGGGGACCAGGTGATGCTCGGCGCCTCCCACTGACACTTCTCCTTACTGCTCTATTACAGGACAGCACCGGTGGAATTACAAAAGTGGACCACATCCAGTCTGTGTTGTCAAAAAATGCAGGCAATAATTCTGCCTGTTACAAATCCTATTAATGGAAGCCATTAAGTGTATTATAAGTACATGATTTAAATCTGACAATACAAAAACAAATCCCACAAACAGTTGGAAACTGTAGGAGATGGAAGAAAACCTCTTTGTATTAAAGCTCTCAAATCCTTTTTTTAATGTGGAGTTTGAGGCCCTGTTAATGCAATGAGGTTATTTAATCTACCTTAAAATTTCTTCAACAAACCTACAGACCTTTTCATTGCAACATAGTTTATCGCAATACTCAGCTTATTGCAACATACTGAAAATTGCGATAATACTGTATCGTTACTTAAAGGTTACTTTGGTGATTCCCACTCCTAGCGTCTCCACTTCCTCCCACTGTACAAAAATGAAGCCAAAATATCCTGGAAACGAGCACTGCCATCTTGCACTTATGATGTCATTTGGAGCCAGAATCTGTGCAGCAGTGATGAGGAAGTGGTGGCGTGGTATCCAGTTTGGGTATGATCATGAGCACACCGACCGACACACACTGCAAGTAACACATCATAACATCACACGCCCCTTTGCTGGCATCAAATAAATAATTGAAAATCATACTTATCAGACTAAGGAAAACTAACATATATCAGAACTAGCTATCAGAACAGAAACCATCTTTGAGAAAAAACTTGTGAATTGTTTTTGTTTGGCCCACGTCCCATTTGCTAAAATGGAGGGGGCGGGGCTTATGACCTATACTGCAGCCAGCCAACAGGGGGTGATCAAAATGTTTTGGCTTCACTTTTGGGGAGTGGTCATGCCATTCATCTTTACATACAGTCAGTGATTAAATCCAAGGGCCATCACAAACATACGAAGTTTACTGTGCAGATTAATTACATTAAATTTGTTACATTAAGATGTAATATAACATTTTTCTTGGTTCTTTTTAATAATGTAAACACATATGACACTGCTTGAACAAATAAATCTAACCAGTCTTTAAACGCTGGTATATTTAAACTTCTAAATTCCCTAAGGGCTAGCCTGATTAATGGCACAAAACCCATACATGATATATTTGCCTTGATTTGATTTAACCCCAGTACATTACGGGAATAACACGATAAAATTAACTTTGGGCTCTTAAGGATACAAATCCCCAGACACTCTTTCATATGATTCAGTACTTTGTCTCTTCACATTCTGTACAGAATAACCTGTTTCTTAGATTTTTATCTGTGTCTTAAATCTATGTCACTCAATGAAATGAGTTAATGTTAAGAAGTTAGAATTATGTGACTGCGGCTTAAAAAAGGATAACGGAACTCTGACATGTTAAAATGTGAAACTGTGTTGCACCACATAAGGTAATATCAAACCACAGTGCTGAGAGTATTTTACGTTTTAGTCTGCATGATTCACCATCGACTGGATGTTACTCCTCTGAATTGTTTAAATATGAGGCATTTTGTTTTGGGATGGTCAGGGATTATAGCAGGAGAACATTGGCTGCTATCTCTGACATAGAAACCAAACTATTGTGATAGACAAAGGGAGACAAAGGATGAGCAGGAAGACAGGTGGACATGTGGAGATGTGGCCTGGGGGAAAGACACAGGGTCATCTACACAAGGTCAGTGAACTTTTGCAGACGGGCCCTGAAGGAGGTTATGTTCTCCAAAGACAAACACAGCCCCAGTCTCTCTCTTACACAAAAATTCTGTGGCGTAAGAGGACTAGCCTCAAGGCTCGGCTTCTGTTTCATCTCAATTCAGTAGCTCATTTCCCACTAGAGCCTCCTCCCTGGTTCTTTCTCCATCTCCTGTCTAAAAAAAGTTTTCCATCCTAACACTAAACGTTTTGCACCTTGCAGCCCTTCGCTTCCTCTATCTGTTTTCACTCCTGTTTTATCTCTCCGTCCCTCCGAGAAAAGAGGAGAGACTAAATCAGTCCATCAGTCTGGGCTCAGGCCTTCCAGTCTGAAAGTGAGAGTGTGCTTCTGTTTGCCCAAGTGCGCATTCGTGCACGTGTGTGTTGATGCTTCCAGGCTTATAAACATCCAACAGCACCATTACACCGAGCTACAGATGAACAGGGAGGGTGTAGTCAGTCAATCAATTAATCAGCAGCTAATTGTAATTAATCCCACAGGCTGAGCACCAGCTGCAGAACAGCAGGCTTTTAACGGACCTAATGCTGAGTTTTAACACAGCCCCTCTACTCTCTTCAACACTACCACCTGGGGATAGATATATCAAGCTCACGGACGGTTTTAGAGCACAGTAATCTAGCCTTTTGATAATGAATCATAAATGCTCCCCAATCAGCAATAATCAACCTTAGTGTTTACCAATAATTACATCCCCTGGAAACAGCTCCGACTGATCTGCTGCTGTTGCACGAGTTACTGTTTAACAAGAGTTAAGATAAAGTGCAAAGACGGACCACTCAAGTTACTGTATGGATCCAACTACTTAAAAGTGAATAAAAACTCAGAGGAAAATCTCTGTATGCCTAAAAATAAAATAAAACAGTTGATATGTAAGAACTGTGCAAACAATGCTTTCCCCTCAGTTGTCAATTGGCTGATATGTGTACAAAAAGGAGTCAATCATTACTATTTTGACTGCCGTCCTAAACAAAACACTGTTCAAACAGCCCAAAACAAAAACTCCTGACACAGTACCAAATAGCTGTAAGACAGGAAGAAGGAAAAAGATATGCAAAACAACCAGACAAGCTTTTGCCAGCAGCAAAGATTTGAGACAACTGTGCCTTTGGCCATGAATGGAGCGTCAGCGTGGAGACGGGAACACACACACATGGTTTTAATGAATAAACAAGCTTGTGAGTTTAAGCTTACCTTGGAGTACTGTCTACGAAGACTGAAGCGCTGCACCATCCTGACTGACTGAGGTACCCACAGCTGGAACCCCTGTTCTACTCTTCTCCACTGATATCCCTCCAAAGTACACAGCGCCTCACATAGTACACTTTACATTCACACACACACACATGCAGGGGGTACACACGCTACCCTCCTCTCCAAACATCCACGAGCACACACATTTCTAGTCCACGCCGCTTTCGTCTACTATGCAAACACAAGTGAGGAGAGAGAAAGAGAAAGAGGGAGGGAGGGAGAGCAAGCGGAGATAAAGACAGCTCAGCTGTGTTGCCCTCTACTCATATTCACAGTGATCCCCTGAGCTCTGTCTCCTACAGACTCTCACTCACACAAGATGCTCTCACTACATGGCTGTCAGTGCACAAATGATTTTCAGCACACACACACACATACAGAAAAAAAAGGTGAGCTAGTCACACATATACACACCCCTCCACATCCTCTTCTACCACATTCACACAACATATATCACACACACCCACTGCTCAGCTCTCACTCGTCTAGGACGAGGCAAGGTTGCCTCCTGCTTCCTGTCAATGAGCTGAAGGGTGGGGTGATGAGGAGGTGGTGGTAAAGGAGGAGGAGGAGGAGGAGGGACCAGCTGACTGTCTATACGAACTCTCTCCAGGGACACAGGGAGGGGGACAGGGAAGGAAGGAGAGAGAAAGAGGAAGAAAAGGCGTGGGGGGCGCAGAGGGGGGAAAACTGCTGAGAAAAATAAAGGAAATGGAAAAAGAAAAAAAAAAAAAAAAAAAAAAAGATATACACTCAAATTTAGACAAGCTATGCAACCATCGACCTCCACTAACAGCAGGATGTCACACACCTCCAAGGTCGACCACGCTGTTACTATGGCAACTCAAGCAGGGCGTAGATCTAGGCAGCTTGCTGCAAGTTTCGGGGGGTAACCACGGCGACTGCTTGGATGACCTGAATGACATTGCTGTGTTGCCTTGCAGAGACGGGGCTGTGTGTTGTTAGCTCGAGAGGAGCGAGACAGGTTATCATCTCTGCCAAGGGCGAGTGGCAGACCACAGAGAGGCTGATGGTCGTCTATCACAGCAGCAGGGCTAATGGAGCACAGATGTCTGGCTCTCAGCTCTGCCCCATCATCTCAGGTGAGGTCACTCACACAGGACTGAAGGGCTCTTGATTTTGTGGATGAAGGGAAAAGAGTATCTTTAAATTAAGCTCACAGACTGAGGCTGTCGGTTAACTTGGATACCAACGCCTACTGGTCTAGACTTCCTGCTCACTGCTAGACTGAGAGCCAACCATCACTCCATGTGTAACACACTGATACTGAGTCCTTGGCACGGCTTATTTCATTAACCCAAAGACCAGTCTAGTCTTCAACAAACATGAGCTCACAATGCAAACACAACCTCCACATGAACCAAGCCCAGAGCGGCTCACAGCGGGTTAGCTGATCTGACAGTGACCTCTGGTGGCAGACTGAACTAACTGAAGTCTGGTGGTAAGGTGGTTTAAAATCAGAACTTGTGGTAAAAGGGCAGTGAGGTTATTACAAACCAATATCTCCCAACACACACACCACACACCACACACACACACAGAGCGAAACACTGTGCTCCTAGAAAGGAAGGCAGAGCTTTTCATAAACCCATTACCAATACCATTAAATGTCAAACTACATAAGTTAGGGATGTCCCAATCAAGTTTTTTTTAATCCCTTGCTGCTGCTTCAAGGGAATTTCACTCCCACTTTAAGAGAGTATCCTTCAGTGTTTGGGCCCCGATACTGATCTTTGAGATTAGATTGGGACATCCCTAACGAGAGTACTACAAAACAGACGATTAACCAAGCAGAGTACTGCAGCATTTACTGTAAGTGTAGGAACAAAACATTCGCTTTTAAAGGATAGATTAACAACTTTGCAAGTCTGCCTTAAAACCATTGTCAGGTGTCCATCTGTTTATTCTGGGATGGTAACAAAAAGATGGAATCTGGTATTAAAAAGACTTACTTTGATTTGGCATACTCAGACTAATGAAGCCTCATATTAGCTTCAGATAAACTTTGGAATGAATGTCTGCACAGAACAAGGACTGTAGATTTTGAACCCCATCACTTACATTATGAGTGTATTATAAAGGTATCTATTAATGGTCGGTATGAACATGAGTAATGATTAAAGCAAGGAAAACCTGTTTTAAGATAGACTTAAAAAGTTGTGAACCCATCCTTTACACTGGCTCCACTGTTGTGTATTATATGTATGTGCAGGCATGTGTCTTGTGTCTCATTTGTAAGCAAGCGGCCCCATAGTCGTCTGACAGACAGCAGCAGCAGCAGCCCTTCCCCGAACACTTACAGCTAATATGTTGGGAAATGTCACATCAGCAACAAGGTGAACCTCAGCTTTTGATTGACAGTTCGTTGACAAACACGGCCTGACACCAGTAAAAGGGTGAAAGAGACATAGATCAACCTGTACAGTGATAATATATCACATAACTGCTGTTCCTTACCCTGTCCGTCTCCTCCGTGGACTGGTACCCTGACGACAGCACCACATCGCCTCCAGTGTATCCAGGTGTGGGGCTGCTGGGCGTTGTGTCGGTGGTAGAGGAGGAGCGTGGACGGCTGGTGTGCTGCTGTGGATCATGGGTGTTGCGGCGGTGCGGGGCCTGGGGGCTACCTCTCAGGAGAGGATCGCGGTCTCCGCTGTGAGATCCCGAGCCTTTACTGCGGCGGCTCTGCAGGCTCGTCCCGCGCCTCATCATGCACGCAGCGGCTGAGCCCTGGCCAGCTGCAGAGGGAACCACAGGAGCAGAGAGGTGGTCAGATTCAGGACAGCAGGGCCCCGAGGCATCCTCAGGGGCGGAGGGGGAGGTGCCACCTGCTGACACTACAGAGGAAGACGAAGAAGAAGATGAGGAAGGGATGGCGGAGCGCGAGAGGGAGAGGCGTTTACGCTGCTGCTGGAACAGCTGTTTCAGTCCCTGGCCAAGAACCCCCATGTTCTCCCTGGCGTTTTGGCTCATCTTACTTAACGAGGGGTGTTCTGACTGGGATGAGGCCCTCTTCAGCCCTGGGCCCCCCGCACTTCTTCTAGCTCCATGACCTGAAATGGGGCCCACCCCCTCCGACTCCCTTTGACTGTCATCCCCCTGCTGCATGTGGCCCTCCTGACTTCTCATGAATAGCGGGGAGGAATTGTCCTATCAAACAGTCAGCTAATATTTCCCTCTCAATCTGTAAGACATGCAGAGGGTCAGAGCAGGACAATGACTGAAGGAGGGAAGACTAGAGAACAGTAGAGTATAGTGGAAGTGGAGATGGGACTGTCTGATGGAGGGATGAATCGGCTCAGTGGTGGTCAGAGGGATGAATCCAAAAAGGGAGCATGCATCTTTGATTCAGGAACAAGTAGCCATGCTGGTCTAGCACAGAGAGAGAGGAGATGGATTATGAGAGGCTGGAATGTTGCCTAGATCCACTGACATGAAATCACTAATTTTCATTTTAACTCATGACCATTTGCATCTTTTAAATTTCATGCAAATGATAGAAAGTGTGAACGCACAGTAATCAGACTGGAGTTCTACAGTCTGCAGGTTGGACAGCGTTAATCTGCATTGAAAACCAATATGTGATTGTAATTGAAGTACAATACAGGATAAACACTGCATTGTCAGTAGGAGTTGGTATCAGACAGGCTGCCTCCGTGACAGCTGTGCCAGGCCTCTCAATCACTCTACATTCAAACAGGCCAGTGTTTCATGAGCAAATACAAAGTAATAAAGCAAAACAAGCTGGACCCAGGTTTGCTAGCATGATGCAACAATCACAAAACGAAGCATAAATGAATTCAAAAGTAAGCAGGTACGTGCAGGCTAAGAAAACAAACAACAGCCCGGAGGGGGGATGGAGTCAGAAAGGCACACGAGGAAAAGGATGCAGAGAAAAGATAGAGGGGTGAGAGAGGAGAAGAGATAATGACTCGCATGAAAAGAAGAAAAACCCACCTACCATCAGCCCAACTGTCAGCCTAGCGTGACTCACTCTTGTGCATTACCTGTGAGGGAGGAGGATGGATGGAGGGAGGCCAGAGAAAGAAAAACAGAGTCATTTTTAACATTCAGAACTTCAATCTTGAGTGTACTCACTGACCTCAAGATTCACAAACAATCAGGCATATCATCTATCATTCTGTTTGCAATCAATAATTATTTTCACTGAGCTGCAAACACTGGGCATAAGGATCAGAACATGCACGATATTGTGTGACACAACTTTGTTCATTTGTTCCCTCAGGGGCTCATTTAGTATCCCCAAAGGCATCCCTTTCTTATCCTGTGGCGCTATCGAGCCACGTTGGTTTCCGCACTAGAAACAACACAGTCACAAACAGAACGTAGTACATGAACGCCTCCTGCAGCCTCGTACACTGCCTCGCTGAATTTAAGTCGGTTACAAAACCAACAGAGTGGACACCTGATAACATACGAGCTGTCTTCCTCGAGAAGGAACCTTATTGGTGGAACAGTGATCACCTCAGAGATAGACCCACAGTCAGACAGGCAGGCAGCCTGAGCCTCCCTGCAGCATCAATAGCTGCTCCCATTGAGAGCAGCAAAACAAGCGACAGGCAGGAACATCCAGAGCCCTGGGGAGGGACGGCTACATACTCAAACTATATTCCTTCAGCTGCACTGTCAGGTCATGAAGAGTAACACAAAGTTGGACAGACAGGAGCACACACTCACATACACACACACACACTTCTCATAACTGCAAGAATGTAATCTATGCAAAGGAAGCTGTGACAGGCTTCGTTCACATTCGCTGTGAATACAATCAGCTGTTCAGCCCAACACTATGTCGAGATGCAGGAGCAGAACGAGCATGAAGCTACACACAGGTAGCATATAGCTTTCACAATGGCCACACTGTCACTGCCAAGAAAAGGCGTATTCATGCATACGAACACATTCACACAGCAGCTTTTGGTTTCTCCACAAGCTAATCTTAAACCTCATCTTGTTTTTTTCTTCAGATACGGATGTGCTGGGTGCAAATATGGTGACTGCTGGTTGTCAGAGAGACAGAGAGCAGGTGTTGAACAGGTTCAGTCACCTGCTAGTGGGCTGCTGCCTGTGGCTATTAAGACACTGTGCTGTCGACCATTAGCACGGCCTTTCATACTCATAATAGCACAGCTTCAACTTGGTGTTTTTACTGGCAGCAGCTGTACAATGACTCCATATTTTAATCATTTCTTCAGTAGAAAAACAATTCATCATGATGAAAAAAACGACAGGACATTATCATAAAATATATGAAGAAAATCTGCTTGTAGTACCTGAGAATAATAAAAAAAAATAAATATATATATAAAAAATTCAAGTTCAGTGCAATCATTTCTATTTAACATGACTGAGTAGGCGTTCCTTTATTGACTTAATCTGATTTAGATGTTTCCTTTCCTTCCTTCCTTCCTTCCTTCCTTCCTTCCTGCTGGAATAAATAAAAAACAACAAATGTTTGCAGGTATCAACAGTATATAGTTTAATAAGATTACTGTGATATAAACTTTCTGTGTGACCTTATAAGGTGAGGAGTCATGCATAAACATGTAACATAATCAATTACATATGCATACGCATGCATTCACCGTCACACTGGGACAGTTAGTGGCATTTTCTGGCAGTCACAGTGAGGTGTAATTGATTATGATGCAGCACTGTGCTGTTGTTTCCTAGCTGGTGAGTGGAGGGGTAAACCTAAGTTAATCCCGTCCTGAAGCTGAAGCCCTGTCCCGACCCCGGTGCCCATCCCTCCCTCTGTGCGTATAAATCCCCTCCTTCATCCCCAGGCTGATCCCAACGCTGGATTGGATGTTTTCTTGATTGCCTACGGTTTTATATTCAAACTAAATCCTCTTTCAGGAGCCTTTAGAGGACAAAGGTTTATTGTCAGACTTGGTGTGTACACTCGTGTGTGTGTGAGCGGTCCTGCGTCTTTGTTTAATTTAAGCAAGGCTTGTCGGTCCACCTTGATGAGGTGATGATGCAAAAGAACGCCAGATGAATCTTTGGATGACGACTGTCCCGCTCTGACCCAAATTACTTATTTTAACCACATTATAGTGCTCTGACTGTGCATCAAAATGTTACTGAAGGATTTCTGTATTTAAGGAAAAACTACTTCAAGTTTGACACACACATTCTTGGCTGTGCTTGATTATGGGGATGTATTATATATGAATGCACCCACCCAGGGTTTGCATGCTTTGGACTCTGTGTACCACGGTGAAGTGAGATTTATTACCAAGTGTAAGCCACTAACTCATCACTGTATCCTGTTATTTGGGGTTCTCACAATGTCGTACACTTTTTCAATTGCATTCTCTTGATTACAAAGCTATTCTTGGCCTACTTCCAGCATACTTATGTGTGTACATAAAGCAAAAAATTGACAAAGGCTATGTTCTCCGTTCACAAAACATGTTTTTATTGTCTGTGCCAAGGGTACGTACAGAGTTCGGCAAGCGAGCATTTATGTATGCAGCTCCTTACATGTGGAGTCTTCTGCAGAAGGACTTAAAGTTGCTCTCATTGGTTCCTCTCGGCCGTTTCAAAGCACTGTTGCAGGATTTTTGTACACAATCTTCTATATGTAAATGTCACAGTGTGTCTTAGCTGGTCTTGGTAATCATGTGTAGTTGCCGTTTTTTTGTGTTTTTATGGTTCATTTCTTGTATATATTCACACACTTTTTGACTTTTCTTTGTAGAAATCTTATTTTGCGTTTTATATTGCTTGTTTTAGAGCTATAAATTTTTATTCTGTATTTTTGTTCTATGCTGTTTGTCTAACTTATGTTGCTGCCTGTCCTGGCCAAGACACTCTTGAAAAAGAGGTTTTTCTGGTTAAATAAAGGTTAAATAAACGTGTGAAAGAGCAAGCAATCTCAAGTTCACTATCCATTTTTCCTCAAACACTGAACTGTTTAACAGTTTTGCTTCAGACAGTTTTAATTTAAAAAAAAAAAAAAAAAAAATATGATAACTTGTTGATCCTCTGGGAAAATTCTCCCTTCACTTTCTCCCCGGATCAAACTCAGAAACATGCTGGTGGATGGATGTATGTTGTTGTATTTAAGCCCCATCCACAACAGAAACAGATCAGCGATTATCAGTGATTAACAGGAGTCAGTGGCAGCTGGGATCAGTGGCCGCAGTGAGTCAGCATGTTTCTCAGAAATGTCACAATACTGTCAAAGGTGAATTACAAACGGCCACATGGACAATGGCCTCTCTGGAACTGTGTCACCCTCACTCATGCCCTCGTATAAATACACACATACACACACATAAACACATACGTCCTTGTCCTTAGCTCTGTAAGCTCATTCCATTCAGCTGCCAGTCGTCCAGTCCTGCTGTCATTGTCTTTGGCCGGCTAAACTAGAGAGATGGTGAAAGCTCAGCAGAGCTCTGGCACTGGCAGACTGGGAGGAAAAAAAAACAGCTCACAAACACAATTTGTCATTTTGCAGGCTGTGACAAGCGAATTCACATGACGGATCCAAGATTCAGTATCGTGATAAACATCTAAAAACAATTTTCCTTAACTTCCTGATATCTTTGATTCTTTTCAACGAGCTCTGCCAAGTGCTGGTATTTGGCGACGAATTACAATATCACAGCTCCCTGTAAATGTTCACTTTAGCTCTCTGGGTAGAAAACAGCTGCAACTTTATTCAGGCAGAAAGGTTACATTGATGAAGATGTGTCACTGAAGTGTACTAAAATAAAGTCCATTTCATTATTGAAACAAAGAAGACAATCAAAGGTGATTATTTAAAAAGGTGGTTAAGCCCCAAAGTCATAATGATGAGAGTGACAGCTCAAACAGCCAAGTGATAAAGCAGACTATGTGCAATCTAGCATAACACCAGATAAATTACTTATCAGTACTGTGTAAAGTATGACAGTCTCTTCATGCAAATTTTGCCACAGTACAGTACGTCCAGACAAAATATCTGCACAACCTGCTCACTGTTTCTTCTTCATTCTTCTATTTAATTCCACTCAACATAAAAAAGTTGCAAACCGGGCATGACCAACACAAGTGGGGGTCAATCTGGCCCGTGCTCTTTCACACTGAAGCAGCCATGTTGTTGTTCATTGCTGAACATACAGTCGGTTAACTCAAAATATGGCCATAGCTTAAACAAGCCCATGCAGTGTTTCCAGAGGAGTCTGAGAGCTGGCATGGAATAGACCACTCTTTGTTCCCTGTGAGCCACACACAGGCCCATCGCTGCTCTTTGTGCTGCGCCTCTTTCACTGACAGACACACATCAATAAGAGGGGAATTAGGCCAGAGAGTTCTGGCAGCGATGTTTGTGTGTGAGCGCATGCACGAATATGTGTTTGTGTGTTTTTTTTTATCAGACAAAGACAGAAATGGAAAGAGAGAGATAGCGAGAATTATATTGTGTGGAAATGTGTATATGTGTACAGTGTACATACGTATGCGTGTTTGTGTGTGTTGTCTTTGACCGATGGAAACTGGACCATATCTCATTCAGCAGCTGCATAATGACAGCATAGGCAGGAAACAGGAACAATCGTTATTGTATTTGTGTGTGTGTGTGTGTGTGTGTAGTGGGGGGTGAGGGGCAGAGAATAGCACAGTTGTGCCAGTTCTGACAGCGCAGGAGATGACTTCAGCACACTGCAAAGTGTTTGATAAGAGACAAAACTCTTTGTATCAGACAGAGAAGGTGAGTAAGTGAGAGAAGAGAGATAGAGGGTTACAGGGGGAGTGAAAGAGACCAGACTGGATCAAAGGTGTCCCCGTCCACGGCGTGTTTCGCCTGGCCGTGTCGGGTTCAGCTGGGGCGCTCTGCACAGAGTGTATCTGAATGAGGAGGTGAATGGCAGGTAGTTCCCTGACAGAGGCAGGCACAACGCCCTATTGTGCAAGATGAAACCCACAGGGAGGCCCTGGTGCCAGAGTTGTGCTCAGCTTTCCAGGAACAAGACAACCAGGAAAAAAAGCATAATTTACTCCTACACATGCAGACATAAAGAACCACACATCTGTTTTCTGAATGACACCAGACTTGTGCTCAAAAGTTGAAGAAAGATGTCTGCTTGTAGAGCTGCCAAGAAGACTATGACTGGAGACTGTGTTAAACTGGAAACACTAAATATTTGTTATCTTGAATATATATATGAGCAGACCACTAGCCTCACTAAGGCAAAATCTTCAAGTGTGGATGTGGAAGTTACATAATATTTCATATTTTATTTTATCTCTAAGGCAACAGGAGCCACTGCCATCTGTAACTACATCCCTCGCTACCACCCCCCCACTCATATTGCTGTGAAAAGCAGTACAAAATGTTGGTAACAAACAACAAATAAAAATGCACACATATATTCAACACACACACACTCACTCACACAAAGGGAACAACAGGTGGTATACTGGATGTGAAGCCAGTCTGAGTCATCTAAGACTACCCAACAGAGTCTGCAAGGTGGGAGGCTGCAAAGACAGAGCAACAAAGAGACCTAACTTATTTTATTTCATCCCCGCACAGGAACTATTATGTTGATCTATTGTGGTTGTACAGGGCTGAAAGTATAAGGCAGGGCTGCACACTTGATTGAAATATTATCGAAATCCCAACATGACCAAGTGCAATGTCCAAACTGCAGGAGCTGCAATCTTTTGATAGAGGTAAAATGTGTCATAACATACCATTATATAAGAAGCATTGTGGTGCTACAGAGATGCCCCAACCTACAAATAATATTCCAGACGAAAGGGAAAAAGCTTGTTTGGTACAGACCCCAGCAAAAATTTGGACAGTGAATACATCTAGAATGCAACAGTGAAGTCAAACATAATTGGAGACTGGCTGCGAGTCATCAGGCTGCACATTAAACATGTCGGACGGAGCTGTACATTTACAGGGGAAGCCTTGTTTAAAGGCACATCTCTGCATCTGTGCTCAACACCACAGCAAGTGTCCTAATGAATAATTCACCACATGCATGGAACTGACACTGCTCCATGTTGACTACAGCTACAACAACACTCAGCGCAGACCTAATGTGTCTGAGCTGACGGAGAGCGGTGGTACTGAAGGTCTCATTCTATGGCTGTTTACTTATAAGACAGATGTTGTCATAGGGGGGTTTCCAATGGACAAGAGGAGGAATTAGAAGAGTATGTAATATATTTCAAGCACTGCAAATTGGCCCTCACTTATTAACCTGATAGGTGTTTAACAGTGGCCAGGCAAACTTGGCCAACATAGCTCATATTCCACCAGCTCTGGCAAGGCATCATCAACTGTCAACAGGCTGGAAACCACCTACACACCAGCTGAAATCTCATACCAGAGATTGTGTTAAAGGCCCACAGCCATAAGGACCGGGAAAGGGAATGTGTGTGTTAGGGTCAACGTGCAACGTTGCAACGTGTGTGTGACTGAAGAGAGAAACCTGGCAGGTTATCAGGCCACAGGACATCATCTGGCTCTTTGTGGTGCCAGCAGGTGAGAACAACTTTACGCAGTGAGATATAACTCATCCACATCATCACCTATTTAAATAACTCCTCAGTCAGATCTCTGAGTTCAGGTAACCAGACACCCCTACGGCCCCACTAGGGCTGTTAGTGGGGATCAGCACGTCCAAGCTCAGGTCTCGAAGCTTTTGCTATGAGCGTGATATTGGGTTCGTCACGTAGGCTGTGGGTTAGCAATGTCTAGTCTACAATCTGGGAGAGGAGTTAAGGTGAAAGCAGGTATTCCTCCTCCTGACCTCAACCCATAAAGGTTCTGTATGCCACATTCAGAGCAATAATACAGCAGTAAACCACTATTTGTTGTGTAAAGGTAAAGTGGAGTAATGTTTTCCTGAGCTACCTCTGTGTGTGTTAAACCAAGCTTCTCTGTAGTTTGTTATGAAAATGCCGGGCTCAGACTGCAGGAGTATGGGCCGATTTATTTTCGAATCACCCCTCTCGACAACTGGAGTGATCCGGTTTTGGACCTTGGTCAGTATTGATGTTCGGCCCAGATTATCTGGTAATGTGAGAGGTTTACAGATCCAGTCTTAAACCTACCAAACTGCTCGCAGACTCATCAGGGCTGCCCCGATAATTTCAAACATGTTTGATATTTAGGATTTAAAATCTGGATGATTATGGTTATGATTGTGGCCAATCAACGTAAGCTATCATGGTACTGTTAAGAGATACTATTAGGCAAAAGGCGGGGTACACCCTGGACAGGTTGCCAGACTATCACAGGGCTGACACATAGAAACAGACAACCATTCACGCTCACATTCACACCTACAGTCAATTTAGAGTCACCAGTTAACCTGCATGTCTTTGGACTGTGGGAGGAAGCTAGAGAACCCGGAGGAACCCACGCTGACATGGGGAGAACATGCAAACTCTGCACAGAAGGGCCCCAGTTGGCCAGCGGGTTCAAACCCAGAACCCTCTTGCTTTGAGGCGACAGTGCGAACCACTGCACCACTGTGCTGCCCAGATACTAATCTGACAGCTACAATCTCACCTCCAGCTCTCACTGAAAAACAGACAACTTGTATGAACCACACCTCCCTGGCCATTTCCTCATCCAGACTTGTTTAGCCTTCTGCTTTTTGTTTTTCTCATTGCAAAGCATTTTTAACATTACAGCAAATTGTCGCAACATGTCAGTCTCTGTTTTGTGTACATCTGCTTCCCCATAAGATCAAGCAAAGTGGTGCATTCATGCTCCCTCTGGCACGATAATCTTAAAATATATTAGCGCCCACCCTCTGGTTCTCCCTTGGTCAACACTGTTAGCTCTGTCAGCACTGGCAGTGTTGCTGGTTTGTAGTGCTGTTTATGGAATTAGCTGCTAGCCACCGGCTAGCCATCTCCATGCAGACAACTCTTACACTCTGAATTTCACATAGAGCCTCTTTAATAGCCACTCAGTTTTGTGCAGAAGGCCATGACGCTGTGACTTTATATTAACAAAAATCCACAGTCCTCCTTCTTTGTGAAAATGTATTCAAAATATTATCTGAATATAAGATGGCTGTCCAAGTTCAACAAGTCAAGTGGGTATCTTCCAGTGTTACAACCTTTTTAATATCCCATGTGAACCTACCCTTAAAGACTAAAAAAATGGACCTCAGTCCTACTTTAAAGTGCAAACTCTTGTGACGCTGTGTGACCCCTGCTTCTTTTCTGCCTCTGTCTTCAAACAGGAAGGGATCAGAAGGAAGCAGGCAGCTCGTTGCCACTAGAAACCACAGCTTTTATAAAGGAATTTCACCTTCATTCTGGAAGTGTGGGAGTCAGTCCTACTGGAGAGAATAAACCCAGTCTGTCCACAGTTACAGGATAAGCAGAACGGTACAGCCAAATGTTTTACTTGTACATGTTTCTTAATGGCATCGACAATAAAAAAAAAAAAAAAAAAAAAAAAAGACTGCTGCAGAGATAAAGAACGTTTTCAGTCTGTGGCATCTATATTAAGTTGACCCAATGCCATAAATACTTGAGCACTGTAATACTGTGCCTCGTGATGTTGTAACATTCCTAAAAAATGATTTTTAATTAATAATTTACATGCAAAGATTTGTGGCAGTGGTCCATGTTGAGTTGTGTTTAACCCTTTAAACTCTGTATTAGAAATGGTCCACCGATGCCTACATTGGTGTTTTTGCTTTTTGTGATGTTTTTTCTTGGAATATCTTCAAATGCCCTATATTCCTAAAATATGTACAACCTAAGCTAAAAGGTTATGTAAGTCAATAAACCATAATAACTGATAAAAGTATTGAAATTGTGTCATAAAAAATATAAAAATCAGACATTTTTTCATCAGATTCTACAAAATAAAAACACAAAACATACTGATCTGAAAGATGATTAAAGATTAAATGTAGAAATATATTTTAGATTTTAGATCTATTTAAACAATCTCCTGCAGCCGCCTGCGGGATGTCCATTTTTAAAGCGTTAAACCCCCGGCAGCTAGATATCAGTGTTGTAAGATTTGACTAGTTCAAATGTACAGACGTCTTGGGGCCCACTGGGACTCTCGGACCGAGTCTTCATGCTACCTACATACTTTATAAAGTATGAATTTTGTTTCATGCCACACAATGCAGCCTAGACTGCCGCTGTACCAAGCTAGCTCGGTGTTAGCATGCTAGCTTGTAGCATGCTGCGGTGTGGACCAACAGTAAACATAAGCATGCTGCCAGACTATTTTCACCGCACGTGTGTGTGTGTGTGTGTGTGTGTGTGTGTGTGTGTGTGTAATGTTGGCTTGCTCATGTGATTGGCTAAGTGATTGCAAAATTGATTTCTAAGTATGACAACCACATTTCTCAGTTGAAAGTCAATATTGCAAATCCCAGTGAAATATAGTCTAAAGTAGGGCTGCAGCTAACGATTATGTTGTCGACTAACCTGTCGGTTATTTCTTCAATTAGTCGACTAATCATTTTATCGAAAAATGTGTTAAAATGTTGAAAAATGTCGGTCTGTCTCTCCCAAACCCCAAAATTATGTCATCTAATGTCTTGTTTCGTACTCACGCCAAAGGGTTTTAGTTCACCATCATGGGAGAGTGTGTGAAGCTGCCAATATTTGAACGTAAGAAGCTGCAATAGGAGTATTTTTGGGTACTTTTATAGTACTTAATTATTTTGATAGTCGATTAGTCATCGATGAGTGTGGCAGCCCTAGTCTAAAGCAAACGTTCAATCGATGTTTTCAAATGGTCAGTGAAAAAACATTCACTTTTAAACCATTTCTGAACGTCTTTTCACCGGTGACCATAGATGTTTTCTTAATCCTCTTTTCAATGTAAACATGTTCGCTGGGATATTAATTTTTAATCCCTGTATCATGATATGTAGGGTATCGTCCAGTTATTCCCAAAACAGAGCACTACTGTGACACCTTGCATCAAAGTCCTGCTGGAGGAGGGTAAAGGTGAGACAGAGAGAGGGACATTGAGAGAGAGGAAAAAGAGTGTTTCCTCTCTGAGATACAACACTTCCTCTTAAGCCACTGCTGACCTTTGGTTGAGAGAACAGAGCCAAATCACTGCCCGAATAATGCTGAGATTGTTCAGACTCAAAGGACTGAAAAATAAAAACCAACAGCTTATCTTTTGTATCCCTTATTGAACATTTTACGTCATTAGTTTGGGGAAAAAAGGACAACGAAATTTACCGCCAACCCATAACTTTACTCACATGAACATCACAACTTCACAAAACACTAGATAACGTGTTATATACTATCTGTCATGACGTGGTTGTTTTACCTCAGCGTTGTAATTTTTCAGGTTTAAACACACTGCACACCATGCAGATGGACATAAACATGATAAGTTAGAAAACTTAACAGATTTCAGATGCTGATACTGTAAGTGCCTTTTATCCACACTTTGATGAGGCCAAGTCCCGTGTCCTGTGGTCAATACCACTGGTAACACCAGGATGTACACAAACAGCCATGTGCCTCCTGCGATACACACTTCCGTCCAGCTGCCCTCACCAACCAGAAGGTCTCTAGTGCGGCAAAAACAACACGACCCTTAACCAGCTTCCCACTTGCAAACACTGCCAGAGGTACCACTGCCAAGAACTGCACTCAGGTCTTTGCAGTATGTGTCTCTGTCTACATTACACAATGTTTTCATCTGCAGCAGAGGGAAGCAACCCAGCATTCGGCACCAAACAAGTGAAAATGTATTCAATAAATGTGGCAAAATACTCTCTGACACAAAATAAAGGATGCATTCATTCATCTTCTGTATAACTTTTCCTATTCAGAGGCGAGGGGGGTAAAGCCTTTGCATAACATGCACTGGGTGAAATGTCTGGTACATCCTGGACACAGCAGAGTCTATTAAAGGGCTAACACAGCCGCATAAACTGGCAAACACTGCCACATTTGCTGTCACACCCGTGGCCAGTTTAGAGGTCAGTTTATGGCCAATGTACCAAACATGCATGTCTTTGATTATGGGGAGAAGTCGGAGCACGCAGTGGAGATGTAACTTATTTATTCAAACAATACAATATCATAGACAATTAAGCAGAAGTTTCACACTGATCATAAAAACAAATGACACTTCGATATGGGACAGCAGTGCTCTGGAAAACACTGGCATGCGGAACGAATATTCATGCATGACACAAAGTTATTTCAATCAACAATCTCACTGTGTTCTTAACTCTAAATTATACACTGCCAAAAAACACACATACCTTATTATATTTAATATAAACAATCAAAGGATCACAGGCAGTTTACAGGAGACTAGACGTCACATAAAAGTATCTAACATCTTCACAAAAACCTTTTTGTCTTAACATACGTGTATAGCAGTAAATGAAATCATCACATGCTTAACTTTAACTACAATCCAATTGATGTCATCTTTCTGATCCATTGTCTCCAGCTATATGTTGCAAGAATTGCTGTCTTCCTGTACACGCAGCCAATTAATTAGCCCCTGACTGTGACAGTCAAGCGAGCATACAGCAAGCTGTGTTAATCTTGTGATCTGATCTAGGATAAGCACATCATCACCACATCCGATGCTGAAGTGTTACATGAAGCCGATCACAAGTCAGAGGAGGGGGCAACTCCATCTTTGGAGACCACTGAGTTCTGTTTTGTAAGCATCGTGCACGCAAACACACACACACACACACACACACGTATACAAAAACACACTGCACTCGTACAAAGACTTCCAATTCTAAGCTCAGCTCCTAACGGAGAAGGCACAACGTGAGTGCAGTGGGAGAGGAGGAGGAGGAGGAGGAGGAGGAGGAGGTGGAGGTGGAGGAGGAGGAGGAGGAGGAGGAGGGCAGCGTCATCGTGGTGGTCTGACTGTCGGAGTGAGACATGAATGGCTGCGTTAGCAGTGCCCTGAAGGGGCAGCCAAGCTCTCAGCCACTTAGCAGAGTATGCTGAACAGATAGTGGGATATATCATGTCATACACTTCAACCCCCCTGTGTGTGTGTGTGTGTGTGTGTGTGTGTGTGTATATATATATATATATGTATATATACACTGTACATGCAGCAAAGTGTCAAAACCACCGGGTTATAAAAACGATCGGAGCTGGAGAAAGAGATGGAAACAGTTATCACAGTTATCACACTGGATGAGTAGAGCAAGTGGGTGAGAACGAACCTTCAGTCCATAATCACGACGCTGGAGTGGATTTCCTTCATTGTAGAGGAGATGACAACCTGCTACATCAGGCCCACAGGTCTTCAAAAAAAAAAAAAGAAAAAGAAAAAGTGAGATGGAAACAGTAATCCTCTAAATGCTTCCTTGGCACATAGTACTCTCTGCGTCTGCCTGCCTGCCTGTGTGTGAGAGTGTGCATGTCTCTGTCTGTCTCCCAGACACTGATAATAATAGGTTGCGGGGAAAAAAGCCTCTCTGTGAAGAATACTAGGCATCAGATCTAATGAGGCTGCGGATGTCCATCCTTACCGAGCCATGAAATGCCTTCAGCCCAGCAGATTGCATTAGTCATTTGAGACTTAAATAAACCCTGGTGAGGGTTTATTAAAACTTGTGTAGGCTGCTACCAACTGGCAGGGCCCTTGCTATTATCATTAGACATCAATATCACAGCATCATAGCATATCAACAGAAAGTTTCCTGAATTAACACACTTGGCTGCTCTCAACTTTTATGTTGCTCCTGAGTCCATAGCAAGCTGTCAGGATAATGTGAAAGCAAATAACCTTATTTCCAGTAGCTAGGGATTATGTTTTTACTGTTTATTTAAGCAATGACACAAACCTGTTGTACATAACTACAACAGTCTACAACAGTTTTTATTCGACTACTGCAGCAAAACACCGGCATGCTATGAATGCCATGATGACACCACAGGGGATGAGATAAAGCGACCGTTAGGACTGATAAGTAGAGTAACGTTAACACAAAACGTACTTTACGCCCCTTCAAATTAAAGTAATAACTGACGTTTCTTCGTGTGCATTTAGGTGAAGTTCTGTCTTTAAAGCTAAAAAACATCGTTGAAATGTTAGTTCGGTGTCAGTCGGTGTTGCCAGTGAGCAGCAGCAGTGTGTTAACGGACTCAGGTTGACAGTCCCGTTACTGTGTCATTGTACAGAGCTGCTAATACGATGAAACATCTAACGTTACATCGACACTCTAACAGCTTCTCCTCGCGACACGGAGACGCAGCGCACATCACACACAGGCACAAAATGACGGTGAAAACTACCCCGGAAAAACACAAAGTGACTAAAAAAAATACATTTCACACTTACACGGGTGATAGCAAACTGTTGGAGCTGACACAGGCGTTCAGCGAGCGGCACCCCTCCTCCGAGTACCGTCCACCCGTCCGCCCCACGGTCCGCTGTCTCCCTCCCAGCTCTGACGTCATGACGCACGACGTAAAACTAAAGCGGAAGGAAACAAAGATTGTGTTGTGATAAGCCGCCTCACTCGATTGTTTAGAAACTGACACCTACACCTCTGACTCAGTACTTAGACATGAAAAAATCCTTTCATCATGTAATCACCACACACATAAACAGAACAGAATAGAATAGACCCAAACTTTGGTTTGATATACATTTTTAATAATAATAATAATAATACATTATACTTATACAGCGCTTTTTATGACACTCAAAGATGCTTTACAAATTCAGGGATACAAAAATAAAAAATGAGGAGAAGAAACTTTCAGTGATTGTAAGCAGTGTTGAACAGGTGAGTCTTTTTGAATATGGAGAGAAAGGGGGAGTCTCGGATGGGTTTTGGGAGTGAGTTCCAGAGGGTGGGAGCAGCGATGGCCCAGGCCCTGTGGGACAGGAGGTTGGCATCGGCAGAGTGGAGGGTGCGGGTGGGAGTGATGATGGAGGAGCTCAGACAGGTAGGGTGGGGACTGGTTATTGAGAGCTCTGTATGTTATGAGGAGGATTTTGAAGTGGATTCGCTGGGGGATGGGGAGCCAGTGGAGTTTATGGAGAACAGGGGTGATGTGGTCACCGGTGCGAGAGTGGGTGAGTATCCAAGCAGCAGAGTTCTGGATATACTGTAGCTTATTGAGGGTTTTTGAAGATGAGCCATAGAGTAGAATGTTGCAGTAGTCCAGATGGGAGGTGATGAAGGCGTGGATGAGGGTTTCTGCAGCTGAGGAGGAGAGGGATGGACAGAGGCGGGCGATGTTCTTGAGGTGAAAGAAGGCTGTTTTGGTTAGGTGTTTAATGTGGTGGTCGAAGGAGAGGGATTGATCGAGAATGACGCCAAGATTTCGGATTTGAGGGGAGGTGGATACAGTGGAGCCGTCGATGTTGAGGGTGAAGTTATGGGTGGATTTGGTGAGTGTTTTTGGTCCAATAATAATAATTTCAGATTTGTCGCAGTTTAATTGGAGGAACCTGGTTTGAAGCCAGGATTTTATTTCATTTATGCAGTTTGTCAGGGTTGGGTGGGTGGCAGTGGAGATTGTCTTGGTGGAGAAGAGGAGCTGGATATCATCGGCGAAGCAGTGGAACTGGAGACCATGACGGCGGATAATGTGACCAGGGGGGAACAGGTACAGGATGAAGAGGAGGGGACCGAGGACTGAACCTTGGGGGACACCTTGGGGGTGGGGAGCAGTGGGGGATTTGCAGTTATTGATGGGGATGAACTGAAGTCTGTCAGAGAGATATGATTTGAACCAGTTGAGAGCAGTGCCAGTGATGTTAAAGACCGTTTCAAGTCCGCATCCATCAAGAAGGATGGAGTGATTCATGGCGCTGAGGTCGAGGAGGATGAGGATGTTGAGGTTTCCGGCATCAGAGGAGAAAAGAAGGTTGTTGGTGATTTTTTATTTCTCATAGCCATTTGGGATGAATAGGACCAAGGCCCTATTTTGAAAAACTCTTGAGTACGTTAAGCCTGAGATGAGGGAAACTCTGAGTTTTCAGTTTCACAAAGCCAGTTCAGCTTAAACCTGAGTCAGTTACTATGTCAACATACTCCATGAAACTAACCTGCTGGCTGGCAGGTTTTCTTCATCCAACCCTGAGGCTGAGCATGTAGCAGGATGGAGAGACATGGCGTGTCCTTTTATGAATAAAGTCACGGACGTTAAGGCACAATTTATTCAGAGGCTGTTAGGTAAGGAGATGGTGATTAGACCCCGTTTGGATGTCTTATTGTTCCCGGGGGAGTGTCTATATGAAAGATTCTGTTTCACCTCACACTCTATTATTTATCTTAACAGTCCTCTCCACCCAGACATATCAAATATTACACATTGTGGAAAAAATTGAATGCACCGCCCTTCAATTCTTTGGCAGCGGCAGCCTTCTTTATAACATTAGAGACACTGAACACATCAGCGAGGCAACTGTTTGTCCGGGCGTAAGAAAAGTGACTGTTTTTGTGGTTGTCCTTGGGCATAAATCAGAAAGAATCATTGAAGAGGAATTCCACAGAATTGCAGGGTTGCAGGTAATCTATGTGGATACATGATGCAAAGATGCAACATAAATATAAAAATGAATCAATGTTTCATCAGCATGTCCACAAAAAGAACAAGAGCTGCAAAAAATGTCTGAAATGAGATGAACAGAATGAAAACTTTATCTTATTAGATAAAACAGAGGTTTTCCTTTGTGGACATAATTTACAGATAAAAAAAAGTAATAAATCGCAATATGTCACAATACTCAGTGTGTCACAACATATTTTAAATCACAACAATTTTGTATTGTGATTTAAGTATTGTGGTAATATCATATCGTGGATCCTCCGCCGCTTCCACCCCTGAAGACTGGCGGCTTGATCACATCCTTGGGCAAGATACTGAACCTCAAATTGTCCCTGATGTGTTAATGATTAAATTGAGTAACAGGTGGCACCTTGTATGGTAGCCTCAGCTACCAGTGTGTGAATGTGTATGTGAATAGGTGAATGTGACATGTAGTGTTGAAGTGCTTAAAGTGATAGGAATACCAGAAAGGTGCTATACCAGTGCAAATCCATTTAGTATTTATGGAACAGGTGCAGTAAGGAACTGAAAATAATTAGTATCATTTGCAACTTTTAAATAGAGATCATGCTATAAGCATCCATAAACTCCATCCATCCATCCATCTTCATCCACTTATCCCCGGGGGATAAGTGGATAAGTGCCCCCGGGGGCAGCAGGCCAAGCAAAGCACCCCAGACGTCCTTCTCCCGAGCAACGCTTTCCAGCTCCTCCTGGGGGACCCCAAGGTGTTCCCAGGCCACATGAGATATGTAATCCCTCCAGCATGTTCTGGGTCTGCCCCGGGGGTCCCCTACCAGTGGGACGTACCTGAAACTCCTCTAACAGGAGGCGCCCAGGAGGCATCCTGATTAGATGCCCAAACCACCTCAACTGACACCTTTCAATGCGAAGGAGCAGCGGCTCTACTCCGAGCTCCCTCTGGATGTCCGAGCTCCTTATCCTATCTCTAAGGCTGAGCCCAGACACTCCATGGAGGAAACTCATTTCAGCCGCTTGTATCTGCGATATCATTCTTTCGGTCACCACCCGAAGCTCATGACCAGAGGTGAGGGTTGGGACGTAGATGGACCAGTAAATCCAAAGCATAAACTCAACGTCTAATATTTCGGCATCAGTGTGGCGTGGACGCTATCTTCTGTCTGCAGTGACTATTTGAAACCTCAGAGATTTAGTACTGAAAGAAGGGCAGGTGCAGTATGTTCTGTTCTGTTCTGATTTTTTTGGCCTTGTGCTCTCTTGTCATTTGTGTCGATTTGTTGGGATAAAAAAAAAAATCAGCTTTCCATACATTTTATTGATTTCATTTCCCTTGGCTGAATCTACAAACAATGTGAAAAGTACAATGAATAAAACCTGACAGAGAGAAAAATGTGTGTGCCTTTTTATGGTCGAGCATAAAGCCATTTAGACTGTAAGCCAACAACACCCTGCAGCATGGTGGTTACTTTGTCAAAATCAGAGTTACCCAAGACATGGTCATAAATGATTAAAAACTACTTTCTCAGCTAAAATAAACAAACCTTTACACACTGTACTGCTTGGATGAATTCAACAAGCTTCCTCGACTCCTAGAAAACGAGATAGTCTCAAGGGTTTCACAACAAAAGGTAAAAGTGAAAGCACTCTCTGCAGCTATGTTTGTTTGACATGTTTGTTCATCTCTACTGAAGAGAAACAAATACAGAACTGATGATTGCATAACCATATTGGCTGCTGTCTACCAAGCAAGAAATAGCAATGCAAACATTTCTGTCAATATGTCATTGTTTTATCCAAAACCAAACCACAAAATCCTGTTGTATTCTTTTCTTTTCTGTATTATTTTCACAAGTTACTCAATTTAAAGCTCCATTACCAAAGTCTATTATGAAACCAGTGTATCCCCTGGTAATATATATACACGTATCAGCTTAAACATTAAAATTACTGAGAGATAAAGTGAACAACATTGATCATCTCGTTACAATGCAATGTTCTGCTGGGAAACCTTTGGTCCACCACCCACCAAAACACCAAAACAGGACAAGTACACCCCTCATGGCAACAGCACTCTCCTACGACAGTGGCCCCCCAAGAACCACAATGCGCCGTGGTCCAAGGAACGTGACCTCAAGGTATCAACCTGGCCTCCAAATTCCCCAGATCCCAATCTGATCAAGCATCTGTGGGACTTGTCACTACCCCAGAGGTCCTGTGTCTGTGCCGTCAGAGCCAAGTCCGATGAACGGCGAGGCCTCTGACCTGTCAAGGCATGGACACAAGACCCCTGCGGGTGTCGTGTGGAGTCTGGCATCAGGGCGTTGGTGGTGGATCTTTTGAGCCCTGTGGGTTGTAAGGTGAAGTAAGCAAGTCCCATGGATGCTCAATTGAATTGAGATCTGGGGAAGCCGGAGCCCAGGTTGACGCCTTGAGTTCTTTGTCAAATTCCTTGGGCCTTTCCCGATCAGTTTTTGCAGTGTGGCGTGGTGCACTGTACTGCTGTGGGGTCGCTGTCAGTGAGGGGTGTCGTTGTCATGAGGAGGTGTCCTTCATGTCCTTCTGGCATCCACATGAATGCCAGGACCCAATGGTTCCAAGCATAGTAACGAAATGATCAATGTTATTCTTTTCACCCGTCAGTGGTTTTAATGTTTTGGCTGATTGGTGTAACTGCATACCATACAATTTCAATTAAAAGCCTAGTCTCAATTAAAGGGCCAGTCCCTTTTACTAGTCTGGTGTGGCTACATATTTCAACAAATAAACGCCTGTCTCAAATAGACGCCTGGTCTGGTTGCCAAGGAGTTTATTTTTTTAATAGACTTTCTTCGGATGTATAAAACCAGGTTGTTGGCTACCACAAATTATGTGTCCATTCCTCGATTACCCTGTAAGTTATTCATATTCCTTTAGTCCATAAGGGTCCTCAGATCAAAAGAATCAAAAGGATTTTTCATAAAAATTATCCCAAGTTGTGAGTATTAAATTAACAGGATAAAGTGGTGTTGTGTTGGTATGCCGGGTGTTGTAATCCTCGAGTGCCATAACTCACTCTCTCTGATGCTATCTGTCAGAGCTAGATCAAATGAAGGATTCATAATTAATATGTTATCTAAAGCCTATTTTTTATACAAGTAACATTTATACTGATTTAAATAAACAATTTGATTGTATTTCCCAATTTTTGCTGAGAAACAGTTTTGTGTGAAAGGAATTAAAAGCTTGTCCCATATAGAGTCCTGTCCCAAATATAGGTCCATTGATTTCACATTTTAATTTTTTTCATTTAACATTGCTGTAGGCTTAAAGAAATCTTACACTCTCCAATTATAAAAAATTGTAGCCTACGCACCTAATTAAAAAAAAAAAAAAAAAAAGTTAACATTTAGCCAACTATGTCTACGTCCTGCCCCCTTTTCTTCTAGATTTTGTTGAATTTAAGCATGGTGGCGAGTCCTAAGTTTCCATTGCTAGGCTGGCTAAGGAGTCCAAACCAAAAAAGAAAAAAGTCTTGGAGGAAAAAAAAGTATTTCATAATGGATGGACAGATTTGTTTGCTTTTGCTGCCAACTCATAATCAAAAATAGCCCACTGCAGAGTCACCACCCTGTGGTAAAACATGTTAATGAATGCTTATTTAGACCTATCAGTAATGCTAATAAGCTAATTTAGATGCAATAGTCTGATTGTGTTTGGGGCGGCTTCTGCAGTGATGTGGGCAGTGTGTTGGACCGTCGTTGTGAAGGGAGAGATGAGCCAGGAGGCGAAGCTTTCAATTCACTGGTCCATCTACGTCCCAACCCTCACCTATGGTCATGAGCTCTGGGTAGTGACTGAAAGAATGAAATCGTGAGGTGTCTGGGCTCAGCCTTAGAGACAGGGTGAGGAGCTCGGACCGTGAGGTGTCTGGGCTCAGCCTTAGAGACAGGGTGAGGAGCTCGGACATCCGGAGGGAGCTCGGAGTAGAGCTGCTGCTCCTTTGTGTCGAAAGGGGTCAGTTGAGGTGGTTTGGGCGTCTGATCAGGATGCCTCCTGGGCACCTCCCATTAGAGGTGTTCTGGGCACGTCCCACTGGTAGGAGGCCCGGGGGCAGACCCAGAACATGCTGGAGGGATTACATATCTCATGTGGCCTGGGAACGCCTTGAGGTCCCCCAGGAGGAGCTGGAAAGTGTTGCTGGGGAGAGGGACGTCTGGGGTGCTTTGCTCGGCCTGCTGCCCCCGCGACCCAGCTTCGGATAAGCGGATGAAAATGGCTCTTTTGATAGTAAAGGTTGCCAACCCCTGATCTAGTGAAACAGGAGCGGTAAAGGGGCCTTGATAAAAACTGGGAAATTGTGACGTTGGGGAACTAATGAGTCCCGTTCTTCCCTCCTGTTTCAATCCCTACCATTATGTCCTTGTTCAAGACTCCTCCTCACTCGTAACTGCCCCAAAAGTGGTCCTCAGTGATAAGTCTGAGAGGGAGGGATCACCTGAAAGACAGAGAGGATACTGTAAGAAAGAACACAAAGGATGTTCACCTTAACTATCATCAGTGAAAGACCACTTTAACCACTCTTACACCTCTTCTTCAGTTCCTCTCATACAGTGGTCACTAAGGGACATTATTCTGGGATCCATGATAGTGTGTGAGAGCAGAGTGAGGGTTGTAACCTGACAGACAAAATGTCACCAGCGGTTCCACATCTAACACGACTTCAGCCTCACTGTTCTCTCACCAGCTGGGAGGATCGTACAACGTACTGGCAGAGGCATCTCATTTCTGGATAATAAGTGCAAGGTTGGCCTTCTTATGGCTTTGGTCGCTATGGCAACATAAAATGTATCTCTGATGCTTGGAAGCGTTTTCGTCTGCGCCTTTTTGATTCCAGGCTCAGTAGATTTAACACACAAACAGCTGACTCTGTGTTTAGTTAAATGAAACCTGTGCTCACAATAAATAAAAGTCCACAGTTTGTAAAACATGCACTTCCTGTAAAGAATTTCTTTGAGTCTCAACGGAGACTATGAGATAATTAATGTGTTTAAATATCTATCACATCCATCTATCTATCTATCCATCTATCTGTCTAAATAATAGTAAATGAGTACAATATTGTATGCATTTCCTGCTGTACTTGTGCTTTACTTTCTCTCCACTAGATGGCAACATTGACACAGACATGCAGGTCAGAGCTTCACGTTGTTCAGCTTTACAGTTTTGTCTCATATGAAAACCTCTCTGAATGCTCTGCACTTGAACTACCTGTGAATGACAGCAGGTGATGATATAACCAGTCTGTCCAGTTCATGAATTCTGTGTGGCAGCTGAACTGGACAGATGGAGAGAGTGGAGGGAAGGAGGAGGATGAGAGGATACACAAGGATCTGAGAAGGGAGAGTATTGTCTGTAGTTCTGTACGTGAGTGTGGGTCTTTGACTGTTTAATGCATCTGTATTAAAATTATTCGGTTTTCTGTGAGCCCTTAATTTTTGAGATATTGACTGTTAATATTATGATTTATGATGATGTTTGCCTGTTCTGTCACCAAAAAGAGTAACTGAGATGATGATTTTGCTTGAGGATTAAACTATTTTTGTTATCATACTGCTGTAATAATCCAAATTACAACAACTTGTCCTGCACATCCTATATGTCATTTAAACCCACTTCACAGTATAGGCTACCATAAGTTTACTGTATAATTATTTGCATCTGATGCTATCAATCTATATAAACACAAACATGTTTATGTCATCAGTGGATTTTAAAATATGATAAAAAAATTATAAAAGTGCTTTCAAATTATAGAAAAGGTGAGTTTGTGAGTCACTGAATGTTACGTCATTCAAATCAACAAGGAGAAGTAAACAGGGAGAAATCAATAGATGGAGATCTGTATGTGAAAATGAGACAAATAAAGTAAGGTAATAAGCAAAGGAAGAACAATGAAAGTAGCTCTGAGTGTGTGTCTCATATTATTGTGTATGCCCTCTACAATATATGTATATACTCACCAGCCACTTTATTGGGCACACCTGTTCAACTGCTTGTTAATGCAAATAACCAATCACGTGGCAGCAACTCAATGCATTTAGGCATGTAGACATGTTCAAGACGACCTGCTGAAGTTTAAACCGAGCATCAGAATGAGGAAAAAAGGTGATTTAAGTGACTTTGAGCGTGGCATGGTTGTTGGTGCCAGACGGGCTGGTCTGAGTATTTCAGAAACTGCTGATCTACTGGGATTTTCACACACAGCCATCTCTAGGGTTTACAGAGGATGGTCAGACAAAGAGAAAATATCCAGTGAGTGGCAGTTCTCTGGGTGAAAATGCCTTGTTGATGCCTGAGGTCAGAGGAGAATGGCCAGACCAACCAAGGCAGACAACCATCTCTGAGTGAACAACACGTCGAACCTTGAAGCAGATGGGCTACAGCAGCAGAAGACCACACCAGGTGCCACTCCTGTCAGCTAACAACAGGAAACTGAGGCTACAGTTCACACAGGCTCACCAAAACTGGACAATAGAAGATTGGAAAAACGTTGCCTGGTCTGATGAGTCTGGATTTCTGCTGCCACATTCAGATGGTAGGGTCAGAATTTGGTGTAAACAACATGAAAGCATGGATCCATCCTGCCTTGTATCAACGGTTCAGGCTGCTGGTGGTGGTGTAATGGTGTGGGGGATATTTTCTTGGCACACTTTGGGCCCCTTAGTACCAACTGAGCATGGTTTAAACACCACAGCCTACCTGAGTATTGTTGCTGACCGTGTCCATCCCTTTATGACCACAGTGTACCCATCTTCTGATGGCTACTTCCAGCAGGATAACGCACCATGTCACAAAGCTCAAATCATCTCAAACTGGTTTCTTGAACATGACAATGAGTTCACTGTACTCCAATGGCCTCCACAGTCACCAGATCTGAATCCAATAGAGCACCTTTGGGATGTGGTGGAACAGGAGATTTGCTTCATGGATGTGCAGCCGACAAATCTGCAGCAACTGTGTGATGCTATCATGTCAATATGGACCAAAATCTCTGAGGAAAGTTTCCAGCACCTTGTTGAGTCTATGCCACCAAGAATGAAAGCAGTTCTGAAGGCAAAAGGGGTCCAAAACGGCACTAGCAAGGTGTACCTAATAAAGTGGCTGGTGGGTGTATATGTATATAGAAGTAATAAATAATAATGGCCATGTCGAAAAACACTTACTCACTTGTTTTAAACTCTTATTTGCAAACTGAACAACATTTACAAACGTCTTCATATATATAAAAATATATAATATCAATGCAGTCATAACTCCAGTCTTTGGTGTTGGGAACATATTGCATAATCCGATGTATCAGTACCAATGAACTGTGCTTCTGCCTCAGATCAGACTGTGCCTGAGGCAATAATTCACTCATCTAAAAATGTCACACACTCATGCTTCATTTCCTTCATAAGGATCTGTGAAGTTATTCAACAGGTTATTGCAGAACACATACAGCACGTCTTGTTTCCCCTACATGTTGCCTGTGTTTGCAGTATCATCTGACTATAGAGAATACCTTAAATTATGAAAATACATTTTACCCATGATAGTGGCATGGCTCTAGGGATGGTCGGTCCACCACTGAAAACTGAAAAATCTGTACTACCACTATTGAATGGATTGTCCTTAAAGTTTGTGCAGATATTCATGGTCCCCAGAGGATATATCCAAATGACTTTGACGATCTCCTGACTTTTCCTTTAGCGCCAGCACAAGATTGAAATTTTTGCAATTACTGAAATATTTCATCAAACATTGGATGGATTAGTTGTGAAATATGGTACAAAAAGCCATGGTCCCTAGAGGATAAATGGTGTTGACTTTGATCCGTCATCTGGTGCTACTGTCCAGTGAGATCTTCATTCAGGCACTTAACACAAACTAACATACCACTAAGCCTCGGCTGTACTTTGGGTTTAGTGCAAATTAGCAAATTGTAGCATGCTAAATTAAGATGGTGAACATGATGAACACTGTCTGCTAAGCATTAGCACATTGACCCTTTTACTGTTAGTAAACAGTATGACTTTTTGGTGTGCGGGGCTTAGCTGGAGGCAAAACAATTCTCCATGGACATTAGTTCTGTTGACTTGTTTTTGACAGTGGAGGAAGATGATACGAGTGGTGCATTCAGAAATACTCATTCGAAGTGCCGGAGCAGACTCTGGCACAAATTGGGCCGTTTGTAAATTCAGAGCGCTATCAGAGTGTACCATCTGGTTATCCAGAGCACCACAGTCTCGAAGTGGCAGAGCGCACTCTTGGCGCTCTGTCTGGGGAGACAGTGGAGTGAATGTATGTTTAACTCAACTGTTCATTAATTCATATAGAAACGTAACGCTCCGTTTCTTCGACCAACATGGTTCTCATTTTAGTGTAGAGCATCAGACTGACTTTATGAAAGCACCATGTCCGGTCACTCACTCTCCGGGACCACGAATGTTACTCTAATAAATAGTAAACACTGACCAACGAGACCAGACTGGGCGACTCGTATGTTCTCAATCATTGGATGGATGATGTCATAGGAAGCTTTGTGGTTGATTACTATACCAACATTAGAAAGGAGGACGATACTTGAATGGTTTCCTCCAGTTTGTTTTGCTATTGAAGCTAACGGTAGCTAATGCACTAAAGGTTAGCGTTATGGAGAAATCCAATATTTCTTTTCATACCTCCCCAGTTCCTGATGAGGTGGACATGTTAACCCTTAATACACATAACGTCATTCATCTCTACAACAGTAAATACTTTTCCCCTTCATATCCCCTGATATGAAGTGTGTGCTGCACATGTGAGCATATTTCATGATCGCCTCCGTCCAGTCCTTTCATCTTATCACATTTAACCATAGTTAGCTTTGTTTTTGTTGACGAGCAGTAATGGCTAGTGTGCGATAAAATTTAAGAGCCATGACTTCTTTTAGTCTGGCTCCCAATCCCAATTCTCTTCCCTTAACCTTACCCCTTGGTTTCAAGTGCACTCGCCAGATAGATTCCCCTCAACGACGAAGGGGTAGTGTTGAGGGGTAGGGAAATTTACCTACGAATTGGGCCGCCACTTCATGCAAATTAGCGTAACAGACGTGTTCACCTACGTCGCACGTATCGTCAACATAGGCTTCTTGCACGGAGAACTCGGTAGATATTCATGTCGGCTACATCGTGAAGTAGCGATTTTCAAGCATTCATATTCTAACGCTTACAGATAATGATGCATATGCAGAAACATAATACATTCCGACATATTTTGGAATTTTTGCATGCTTATTTGCGAAAATAGTACTTACAATTGTGCGATGGCTTTCTCATGGAGGCTGCCATCTTCCTGGAAAACTCGCCTGGCTGGATAGTTTTGCAATGCATCCTGGGAAATTCAACCTTCCCCTCAGTTGACATGGGCTCATAAGTGTGCATTGCACGGCCCTTCAAATTAAGTGGGGATTTTAAGGGCTGAAAAGCACTTCCCTTAAAGTTTGGGACACCGTAGCCCTTCTACGGCCAATTTTGAGGGGAAGTGTGAGTATTGGGATGGACCCTTTAAGACTCCTATGTAGCCTACAGCCCTGTGGTGGAGAGTCGTGTTTTGCCTCCAGCTAACAACCTGACGTCACTGTGACGTCGGCCCTAAAAGGGTCTATTTGCTTTGTCATTGTGAGTATTACGAAAACAGCCCCACAAAGCTGTTAGCATGCATGCATGAATACTCTCGTTGAAGTTTGTAGTAGTTATAGTCTTGCTACAGAAACCCAAAATAGCCCTTCTACTAGGTTTGGACATGCAAGCTGTGCTGTGAAAAAAATTAGTAACCTGCTGTAAACACCTGATCCATGTTTCTGATCACAGTCTACGCAGATGTTTCTTTGATTTGACAGACTCAGAATTAAGTCAGAAAAACAAACATTAGGACAATAAAGGAGACAGTTTTGGTTTATCTGCTTAAAGTGGAGGATAAATCAAGGTTTGTTTGTTCTTTTCATTATGCTGATAAGGTGGATAAGCCAAATCTGCATGTGACATCAGTTGGGTAAACACTTCAGACACGTTTAAACTGTTCATACCCCCTCCATCCTTCTTGTACCTCCTTTGAGTGTTGCCTTGACTGTCTCTGACCCCAGCTTCCTTTTCATGTTTGTTGTCCCCACGAAAATGAGTCGTCACACCACCGGTGGGAGCAAGTAAAAATACATTAATGTAATTTCTCATTAGTCCATCAAAGATCGTAAGTGAACCCGCAAATTATTTTTGCCATGAAGTAACTTGCTTTAATTTCTAAATTAAAATGTTTAATCATAGTGATTAAGGAATGAAATTGGACCTATTAGGAGTATGAATCACCACAGCAACTGTGAACTAGTGACAGTTCAGTGAAGAGACACATAGACCACACAGGTGGTCCTTGAAGTTTTCATGTGCTCTAAAAGCTCTTAATGACTGTGTCAGAGTTGTTGTTCACACAACAGGAAGTGCAGTGCTAAGCAGGAAAGCAAGTGCACGTGATAAACATCCGGTAGAACAGCAAAAAAATAGAGTTTTTCTCATAGCAATGTGTTCAAAGACTAAGCTGTCAACAAGTGTCGTAGATGGGCGTAATGATGTGCTGTTTTTCACATGATCTACTCAGACCTGTGCTCCCATTAGCCAAGGGACTCAACCAAAGCTCACACACACAACACACTTTAACTTAACATACACTACACACTCGGAAACACACGAACCACAGGCAGGCTGTTTTTCCAGCTGCCACAGTAGAGCAGAGAATAATGGGGAAGATTAGTGCGAGCGGCTGATGCCTGGCGGCCCTTACTCTGAGAGCGCGGCAGACGAGGATGCTGGCTCTCAGTGGCCCTCGCCAATTAGAGCATCCTCTCTGGCAGGGCCGGGCCTAATGAAGAGGCCGGAGCATGGGAGTGGAGGCGGGCAGCCAGGGATCGATCCCCAGCTTGGTGAGGGCACAGGTGGGGGGCCAACATGGGAAAGCCTGGGGACTGAGGGACCGCATCTCTTTCTTCTATCATACATAGGTCGCCCTCGGGGAGATATGGCTCCATCCTGGCCTGCATTCCCCCGTTTGACCTCTCAACATCATTATACTCACTCCTTTTCATGTGTTCTGAACTGTTCTCCCTCTTGATTTTCAAACTTCTATTGCTGATGTGCATCAATAGTGTAGACGCCTGGGTGGATGCTGGTGCGTGTTGCAGGTCTCTCGTGCCTCCAGCTTTGTTATGTCAAACTAAAGTTAAGGGAAATTGATTTTTTTTTAAGCCAGACATTTCTGTAGAATAATCCCTGCAAAGCTGTATTTGTTAATCCAGAGTAGTTGTTATACAGCTTCTCCTTCCACTGAGAGTTAATGAGCTCTACTCTATGAATGACAGGCTGTCAATAACAGCCTGTAAGTACATACTGTAGGTACATCAGAAACTGTAGTATCTTCGGGAGCGGCTTTAACGATAAACCTGGTGTTATTCTATCTATTTATTAGCCAAACAAGCAGCGTGGCTCTAGAGATGGCAAAGTCTGTCAATCTAGATTGAAACATTAACAATTATTTGATGGATCGCCATGAAATCCAGCTCAGACAGACACTTTTCTGTTTTTACAGTGTAATTATGAACCAGAACATGGGGTGTTTTTCATTTATAAATAAATAAAAACAATAAGAAAGAGCTGAATAAACACATTTAAACAAAAGAAGGGCATGTCACACATTTTCCACATCTTCCAAATGTCCTCAAATTTAATTTCCTGGAGCCTCACTGAGAAGATGATTCTGTTCATTATATAGATCTCCATAGATGGGGTGTCTGGCTCAAACTATTTCCTTGTGATTGCTTTTCTAGCAGCTACCCTCAGTATTCCATCTAAGTATTGTAAGTATAAGGAGTTCATCTCATTAAATGTGATTCTTTATAAATCTCAAGCCAAAAAGCATTTACTTTTGGACAGGCCCACAACAAGTGGTAGGCTGGCTTCCTGGGAGCCACAATATCTCGAGCAGCTGGAGCTGGAGCCTGAGTGGTGAGACTTCTCAGCAGGTGTTCCTGCTCTTCCAGCCAAATGCTCTCCATAAAGTTGAGCTTTATATATTTTATTTAAATTCACAGTATTTCAGAATCAGAATCAGAAATACTTTTTTGATCCCAGAGGGAACATTATGATTCGTTCGTCTCTCAGATGTAAAGAATAGAGAATTATAAGAAGTAAGAATGGAAGTATGACATAGAAGTATGTAAAAATAAAGCCATAAATTACAATAAAATAGAAATTAAAAATGTGCATTATGCTACAATGTTAACATGGGGTAAGGTAAGGTAAGGTAAGATAAGGTAAGGTAAGGTAAGGTAAGGTAAGGTAAACTTTAATGTCCCCGAGGAGCAATTTCAGATACAGACAGTAGTCATGAGTAAAACAAAACAGACAGTACAATACGTAACACACAGAATCCAGTATCACACACTGTCAGTGGTAAATCATGGACATTAGTGGTCACTGCTGGTTAAGATAAGCGATAGCAGACGGGACAAAGGACATTCTGTAACGCTTAGTGCTGCATTTAGGGAGGCAAAACCTCCATCCTGATGGAAGCATCTGAAACTCAACATGAGGGGATGTTACGAGTCTGAGACAGTAGACGCAGCTTTAGAGGTGATGCTCTCTTCATACAGATGCTGTAGGTTATTAAAAGTAACATCAGTCATCTTACAGCACAACTTCACCACTTTTTCCAAACCAACAGACAATGTTAAAAGAACTAAACATATTATGATTGAAATATATATCTTCACTGTGCTGAGTCTGTAAGTGTGTAAGATATACAAATATGTCCGCTGTGCTACATTACACTGTATAAACTAGTGTTACATTCAGAAATATAAAGTATGTACTGTGCTATAATGGTTACTACAATATATAAACTTCCATCTGTGTCACCAGTGATGAGGAAATGGGGTCATCCCTATGTTTCCAGGGTTCTATGTTCCCCACTTAACCCTGCAAAAAAGCTTCTATGTTCCCTGTTTACACAAAAAGGGTTCTATGTTTCCCACTTGGTTGAGCGTGCAACATAGAACCCGGGAAACATAAAACCTTTTTTGTGTAAGTGGGGAACATAGAACCTTTTTTGCAGGGTTAAGTGGGGAACATAGAACCCTGGAAACATAGAACCCTGGAAACATAGATACGCTCCCGAGGAAATACAGTGACGGAGCAATGAGTGACAATAACCCTGCCCACATTTAAGAGAACTGTTTGCGGTGGAAATGCTAGGGTCTAGGTACCATGTCTTAAGGGTTACTTTTGGTTCCAAAGGTACCATACCGAAAGTGTTTGGTGGAAACGGGGTTAGGGTTAGGGTTAGGGTTATACTGTAGGTATATCAGACTGTAGTATCTTTGGGAGATAATTAAGCGATAAAGCTGGTGTTATTCTACTCTAACCCCACTACAATAAACTTCCATCTGTGTCACCAGTGATGAGGAAATACAGCTAGTTCTGGACAAAGTAGTGAGTGACAACAACCCCGCCCACATTTAAGAGAACTGTTGCAATGGAAACACTAGGGTCTAGGTACCATGTCTGAAGGGTTCCTTTGGTTCCAAAGGTACCATACCAAAAGTATTTGGTGGAAACAGGGTTAGGGTTAGGGTTATACTGTAGGTATATCAGACTGTACTATCTTTGAGAGCAGATTAAACGATAAAGCTGGTGTTATTCTACCCTAACCCCACTACAATAAACTTCCATCTGTCACCAGTGATGAGGAAATACAGTGAGTTCTGGATGGAGCAGTGAGTGACAACAACCCTGCCCACATTTAAGAGAACTGTTTGCGGTGGAAATGCTAGGGTCTAGGTACCATGTCTGAAGGGTTACTTTTGGTTCCAAAGGTACCATACCGAGAGTGTTTGGTGGAAACAGGGCTATTGACTCAGAGCGGCTGACACTATGAGGGAGGAGTTGTACAGGTTGATGGCCACAGGCAGGAATGACTTCCTGTGGCGCTCTGTGGCGCATCTTGGGGGATGAGTCCATCACTGAATGTGCTTCTATGTTTGGCCAGCATATTTGTCCAGACCTTCTCTAGAATGCAACTGTTTATCGATTTTGTTTTGTGTAGGTGGTTCTTGCCGTCTTACTCACATGAAGTCTCCTATGCAGTCTTGAAATTACTTTAAGCCCCGAATCTGTCCTATAGGCAGTAATATAAACTTTAGAGAAGTTATTTTCAAACACCTCTTGACTCTGTAACATAGAACTGTTTATATGATGACAGACCTTAAAAAATCCCTATCAGAGGGTTAGTTTTAAAGACTTTCGGGGGAGTGTTAGCGAGTTGACATTAGCATTTAGCTCAAAGCACCACCTGCCTAAGTACAGCCTTAGTCTGTCGAGGTTTTAACAACACTTCCCCCGAAGAAATCAAGATCAGCAATAGTCTTAAAAACAAGTTTTGCATCACTGGCATGTGGCTGTATTGCTCACAGCCCCATGCCACTCTAGTGTCATCCACAAACACATTTAAGAGCAATACTGTTGCTTTGGGTGTCATATTCCTTCATTAAAGCGAACATTGTCACTGTGTTTTTTTTTCCGAACAACTCTGAGTTTTCACTCTGATAAACTCAAGTGAACAGTGGTCATTTTCATAGTTATATGTCACCCAAATGCCGCAGAATGTTATTTTATGTGTTTTTTAACTGTTGTAGATGACTAGGAAGTTTTAAAAGTACTTGTTAAAAGTTGAAATACCACCAGCCTTATCCTTCAAATGCACCCATTGTTAAATTTGATCTGACATTGTAACCACCTGGAAACCAGGGACCTTTAAAAACTGAACAAATCACAATATTACTGTGCACAATTGTCATATATATATATATATATATATATATATATATATATATAAACCCACACATTTAATCTATATTCTGATCATGTCCACTGCCGCTCAGTCTTTGATAAGGTCAGGACCCTCTGCCTCCTCCACAGTGTATCTGCATCTCTACGGTGATCAGCATGCTAATAGAGCTAATTGCCATTTCTAGTTTTGGATTAGCATTCAGAGGACAGCGCTAGGCAGCAGGGCTGACAGCTGCTTCGGCTAATGCTAACACTAGAGAAGATGTTCCAAACGTTTCTGTGAATTAACTACAAAGAGGACTACAGCAATTCAAAATGACCCATTTCACCAGCTATTCAATGCCGGGGCCTGATTTCTGCCAAAATTACCTCCAGAAACACCTGTCACAACGGCAGTTACAGGAGTATTAAGACTGACTTTTAATCACTTTTTAACAGCTACTAGTTTTACCAGGTTCACAGTGGCTCCAGCACACTGAACACTGTTTAAAACTGCTCCATTTCTCTAATGTCTGAATCAAAATATTGTTCAATTGGTCGCAACATCATGACATTTTTATTCACCATGCTAGCAGCTAGGGATGGGCATTTTAAGTGATTTCCATATTCAAGTACTCACATTAAATTACTGTTAAGTACTTGCAAAAATATCTATATACATAATGTAAGAATAGGACCAGAAATGACTAGTGCAGGGGTGTCAAACATATGGCCTGCAGGCCAGAACCAGCCCACCAAGGGCCCAGTCTGTCCCACTGGATGACTTGGCACACCTAAAGCCTAGTTCAGACCAAATATTCGTGACAAGACGAGTTGAAACAGGCAACTGCTTCTTCGTTCTGTAACATTGTAAAAACCTGCTGCACACCAGGTCACACAGGTCCTGTATCAGACCTGTATCTTAAAACAATATTGGTGGAACCCTATTTTTAAGACAAAACTTTAGATTTGTAAATGTTTGTAAGGCAGCGGATAACTGACCCTGCTTCCTCAATCACCTTCACTTTAGCTTGGTGTGGTGACTCCAGCATTACCAAACAGGAGTGGGAATGTATGGAAAAATGCACATGGAAAACAGACATTTTTCTTGAAACTTCTCAAGCTATTCATCATCTGTATTGTAAATGGATAAACCTTTTTTAATTTACTTTCGCTTCTTTACACTCAAGGGAAAAAATTGGAGGTGTTACATATAGATTATTTTGCAGTGGTTGAGGTGGATAGATAGTTTGAACTATACCTTATTTTGTTTAGTTTATCCCCTAAACCCTCATCTCACCAAGAAATACATAATCCTTCTAAAATATCTACTTTTTATTTTACTTTATTTTAATTTTTACCTTTTTATTGTCATTTTTTTCTCAGCCTGTATAGGTGTCTGTGCTGGTATGTGATTTAAATATGCTGTTTCCTTTTTCTATTCGCTGAGAAAATCTCTAATATAAAAGTCCAACTTTAAAAAAAGAATAGGGTCAGAAATGAACAGCCAAGCAAAAATGCGGGTAGAAGTAAGGGTTAGCCACCTTCCTGTGCTCTTTTGACTGTAGAGATTAGCTATGTTACGCAAGTTGAACATTTCATAGCTTGCATTGCACAACCATTTCCTTTATTCCGTTGAATACATCCAAACATCATTTTTATGCCTGGTCGCATTCTGTAACATCAGATCGAGTGATGTCTCACTGAAAACATTGAGTGTTATCTGCGTTTGTGCAGGTCTGTCATTTTGGCTTCATGGATCAGTGCAGATATTCATAAATAGCAGTTACATCACTGCATCCTGTCCAAAAAACTTTTAATACAGAACAAAGTCAATTTGTGTTTATATTTATTAAGTATAGTATGTTTCCTTTACAAAGAACAAAAAAATGATTACTCCTGCCTATCCCTACTAGCAGCATGGATATATGGATAACAGTGTCTGCCTGTTTGTCCACCCCTTTGGTCCAGATTGAACCATCTCAACCACTTTAAGATGGATTGGTATAAAGTTTGTACAGACATTGATAGCAAAGGAATACTTCGCAGTTCGCACATCTATTTCCAAACAGGTGTGTAGGAGAGGGGTGAGAAGTACAAAACATGTAGAAAAGACTCCCACACACTGTCTCACTTGCAAAAATAATGATTTTAATGCTGCAACGTTTCGGTGACTAGACCTTCATCAGGCAAACATTGTGCAGGAGTCTTTTCAACAAGTTTTATACAGACGTTCATGTTCCCCAGAGGATGAAGCCTAATGACTTTGGTAATCCCCTTATTTTTCCTCAAGTACCATCGGCCATTAGTTATATGTCTCCACAACTATTGAATGGATTGGCACACATTTTGGTGCAAACATTGATGATTCCCAAAAACATTTATCCTAATGAGTTTCTTGATCCTCCTGATTTTCAAGAGGTCAAATTATTTATTTGTCCAGTTCTCATCATAACCACCTTGGTTGCACGAGAAACACAAGAAAAGCTATGAGAAAATGAATCCAAATTACTGACCACAAAGCTTAAAATTGTATTGATAACAGCTTAAACTGTAAATGAGTAAATGAATGTTTTAGAGACACATCTGAGGCGTCGGGAGCTTTTCTAAATGCTCAGTTTCAATTCATCGTTCCTGACAAGACACTAATAAAAGCCAAATATTCTCCAGGTAGATGCAGAGTCATTGATAGTCATGGAGCAGAGGAGAAGAGCCTGGTGAGATATTTTGAGAAATACTGTGAAGATGAGCCCTAATTGCTTTTCTCTGAACCTGATTTACAGCTACGAGCTCTTATAGGTGGCCTCATCATCAGGGAATAGTGGGCTGTGATACAAATACTTCATGATACAGCGTGAGTCACGGTATGAGTAATATTAAACCTGAAGTTCGAATAGGGAGTTCCATTAATGAGCCCCCTATAGCCCATGAGGAATCTCTGGCTGCATGAGATAAATAAGAGAGATTAACCTTAAACAGTCACTTTCAATGCAGGCTCGTGTGGACGCTCCTGTACAAGGTGCAATAGTTCTTGAAAAGCAATTGAAAAAAGGGTTAGCATCAGTTTTCTTTGTGGCCAGTAGGTAGCATATGTTCGTTTGTGCTATGTTTCATTGTTGTTAATATCATTAGCATCACATGCTGGCCAATTGGCTTTTAACCCCTAAATGCAAAGGAAGAACAAGAATGTGCTGGTGTGGGTTACAATGAGCAGCAGCATGCCCTATTGATCTGAGATGATGTCATGAGAGAGACTGTGGAAGAACAGAGGTGATCCATGTGGCATCAGACCAATATAATGAACTTGTGTGTCGATGCAAATGGGCGATTCCAAGCTGAGTTGAATCCTAATTGTTGCCGAGTGCGATGACTACATTGGGTTAAGTGCCAAATTCTGCTTCTATAGATTACTGAATCGATGGAAAGGACAGAAAATGACAGAAAAAAATCAACAGGCAGATGAATGGATATGTATGATCACAACCATTTGTTATTTGTATTGTAGGAAATTCTTTATTAGGAATAACCCCTCGAGATGTACCATCTCGTTTTCAAGGGGGGTCGTCACTTTGCAAAAAAGTGTAGGGAAAAGTACTTGGTCATTTGGATCCAAATCAAGACACAGATAGCGAGTATTCAGCTGAGAAAGAAGCTTAATTCGGGACGCATCCCTTCGGAAGGGGATTCAGATTCTAGTTTTAATGAAGGTGGAGGGTTGGTAGCAACCAGTCTTTTAGTTTCACCTAATCTGACAACAAACACAAGTACAGCATGAGCTTCTCATTACCAGACATCAAACCACAGATCAGCCTGGGATTATACTCTAAACAGTATTTGGAGAAGCGTCACTTAACTACGTGGGTGTAATCTGAAAGCCTGCCTCAAGGATTAAGTATTAAAAGGTGATTCCTAGGATCTAAATTGGCACAGAAGCTGTGTTTAACACTCTTTTTTCAGTTCTCTGTGACTCACCAGTCATCTGAAATGTCTGTTGGAAGAACCTGATTTTATCTGATGTGTGAGACAAAGAGGACACCCTTTACGCCATTTAGGCCCACAAGCCTGTGTCAATTGGAAAAAAATGTAAAGTTTCTTTCGCTAAGTCCATTTTTTTAGTTAATAATAAATGTAGTCTAAGGATGCTTTCACACCTGCCCTGTTTCAAGTCAATCGAACTCAAGTTCTTTTGCCCCCTAAGTGCGGTTCGTTTGGGCAGGTGTGAACACAGCAATTGTGCTTGTGTGCGCACCAAAACAAGAAGATCAAGACCGTCTTGAAGAGGTGTTACGGTCGGGTTACAAATGAACTCTGGTGCGGTTCGTCTGTGGTGAGAACGTGTTCTGACCTCGATCTGAACCAGCTGCAGTCACATGACACATTTGGGTTAAACATGAGCATGTTACAGTCCTGGAGGATTATTAATGTGCACCTCCTCCTGTACTGCCTTAATATGCACATTCAGCACATCCAATGCATCAAAACATTGTTTTCTAGTTGGAGCCGCGCCTCGTTTTCAAACTGTATGGTTTGACTAAAATGAACAATGACAGCAATATAGTCCACGATGAGCAGCGCTAAAATCAACCTGCGTAGTTGTCCCTCCATTGTGACATTAGAAAGTGTCACATTTATCTTGCAAGTGTGCTCTTCTTCAACATTTTGTTTACTTCCTGGATTTTTCCCACATGGAAATTCTGACCAATCAAGAGCAGCTTTCTCGTCCAAGGCATTTGATCTGGTCCGCTTGTAAATGCTGCCGTGAGAACATGAACCAACTCTAGGCAATTATGCAACTTTGTAACAAAATTAGTCCCTGATTCAGACCAAAGCAAGACAACTCTAGGTGTGAAAGCAGCCTGAAATTATTAATTGCAGAAAATAAGCAGCATTTTCTTTGTGTTGATGTGCTTTTGATTAATTGACTTTTAAATTAATTAACTGACTTGCAGAGGCTTAGATAGAGGAGCATCCAATACCACTCTTATATACTCTAAATATAGTCAAGGAGTAGGCTAGTTAGCTTAGCACTCATAGATCTTCTATATAATGACGAAAACTCTGTCTGTCTGTGTGTCTGTTCCACGTTTTTCTCCTCACTGACTTGGTCAATCCATGTGAAATTTGGCACAGTGGTAGAGGGTCATGGGAGGATGCGAATGAAGCAATATTACATCAATTGGCCAAAGGGGGGCGCTATAGCAACCGACTGAAATTGTAAACTTTGAATGGGCATATCTCATGCCCCGTATGTGTCGTAGAGACATGAAACTTTGCACAGAGATGCCTCTCCTCATGAGGAACAAATTTGCCTCAGAACCCATAACTTCTGGTGCTATAGATTTTCCGCCATTTTGAATTTTTTGAAAAACACTTAAAATCGATCTCTTCCTAGGAAGTTTGACCGATCTGCATGAAACTGGGTGAACATAATCTAGGGACCAATATCTAAAGTTCCCTCTTGGCAAAAGTTGGAAAACTTACTAAAACTGAGCTTCTATAAGGCAATGACTTTAACTATCTGCCTTTCAATGTGCTACCTCAACTACTAATGTACAGTTTAAGCCCACTAACTATCCCACTATTGGCAATGGTACTACTGTACTTTCAATAAAGCAATCGTACTATCAAATTCACAAAAACTCTGTCTTAATACATTGCTCTCCTTAATGAGTTCAGTTGACTATTTATCAATAGTCAATTTCCTATGACCTGTATCCAAAACACATACTATGTGAAACTGTCCGTGGGCAACTGTGCACTCAATGGGTATGGACTAGTTTATAATAATACCCAGATACTGGATGTCAAGATGACGCCTTTTCATTTCAACTGAGTTGCTCGCCTGGCGCATACACCAAAAAAATGTTTCTAGCTTCTGGGTTTACTTCAGCAGTATGTGGCCCACTGAATATACACAGTAGTGTTTCTCCCGCTGGTCCTGCCCTTGAGTTCCCGCACAACTCAAAGACTTTGCATTGTGATGACGTCACAGATATTTAACATTTTTTCTCGGCTTAGGGGAAGTTTTACAAATGCAAAACCTCCAAGGATAAAAAAAAATGCATTATAGACAGTCATAATTCACCCTTTTTGCAGTTCAAGGTGTCCTGTCAACAGTTTTACTGACGTCTCTTTTATAATGGTGGACTATGGGGAAAATACTTTTTGAGCCGCATGGGACTTTTTCACTGCAATATGACGAGTAGCCACCGTGACGGTTTAGCTGCAAGGCTAAGAAGGGTTCGTGGGGGCCAACACCTTTTTAATGATATTCAGAAAAAAAACATGAATTATAAAATAATAGCCTACAGAAGAGAATCAAACATGATCTAGTAAAATAAATAAAAATAGAGATATATACGATATATAAATAGAGATATAATGAACCAGTCCGTTGAAGTCTTCCTCTTTTACCTCTTCAATTTCAGCTTTGTTATTATTAAACGTTCTGTTTTCATTTCCCAAAAACATAACAGCAAGGGAGCATTTTCATAAACTTACGCTAAGCTGTGAACCCGCTGGTAATTTCTTACTTAAGTCGCACACTGATAAAATTAAATGTATCAGTCAAACGCTGAGGAAATGAGCAGGAATGAGGATAATACCTGCTCTGTGTCCCCTTTACAATTTTCGGTGATTGTCCCGGGGACAGGTCGACAGCCCTAATGTGCTTCAGTCTTTGGCAGTGACACATGCAGATATCCCACTCTTTACGTTGTGCTAATAGGACATGCCACTTTGGGTTTCAGCCGTACTCTGTCTTATTAAAGTTCTCAGCCCAAGTCTTGCAGGTCCTTCCAGCACATAATGGTGAGAGCAATTAAAAGCCACATTCACAGTCTATTGGAGGAGAAGGCCGTTCTGAGGGCGTAACCACAGTGTAGCACCTTTATTCTAACATTCACCGTGACTTCCACACTAGTACTACCACTGCTTCTACTACTGCCTCAAACTGAGCGCATGAATGACAATATGATGCAAATTTGTCTTCACGTATAAACAGAGATTATTATGCCATTATGCAACTAATTCAGATGGCGCCTGGCTGCAAATAGCTTGTGCATGTTCACTCTCAGTCTCGATGAAAAAAGCTTCACAGGACGTGAATATCTTCTCCAAGAATCTTGTTAAATCTGATTTATTCAGAGCCGAGTCTCTGCACATCGGGATGGTGGAGCTCCCTGACTTTGTCTTTATATGAGGCAGAACTTAATTAATTTAGAGACTCCAAAATTGAGCAGTTCTCGCACAGAAGCACAACACAACATGTGTATGTGCCTGAGGACAAACACACAAACGATTGCTAACACACATGTGACAGCTCTGACCTTCCCAATGACAGCAGCCTAACACCTGCTCCATTCAGTGCCTTATTACTGGGTCAATTAAAGGGGGGAGAGAGTGGGAGGCTCCACCAGTCAGGAATTGTGTCCTTACACATTTAATGACATGAAGATCTATAGCACCTACCACACACACCTCACAGTCTTGGTCTGCTGATAAACAGAATGGCCGGAGGAGAGTGACAACAGTCATGTCAACTCTGTGACATCTGGCCGCACAGACACCACAGTGGCTGTTGTGGCTGAGCTGTCTGATGCAGGTGGTTATCGGTTCGCTCATCATCCCAAGATTCACATAAAAGAGGAGAGGCGCCTTCCTGGGAAGTTTAACAGCCCCTGAGCAGCACATTCAACACATTCAAAATGTTTGTACTGTCATAAGCTTAAAAAGGCCAAATAAGGCTCAAAGTTAGAATTGTTACTGAACCGTGAGACGATTTCGGGAGTAGAGAGACGTCAATCTAGACACATCTATCCCCACAGTGTGGAGGTGGCATTAGTAAACACCAGTGGTGAATGTACTTTTACTCAAGTACTGTACTTAAGTGCAAGATACTTTGAGTATTTCCATTTCACTTTATACTTCTACTCTACTGCAGCTCAGAGGCAAATGTACTTTTTACTCAACAACACCAACCAGTTACTAGTAGACGAAGAATCGATTAATTGGTAAGTTGTCAGCTATTAATCAGCAACTAATTTTATAATCAATTAATCAGTTTGAGTAATTTTTTTAAGAAAAATAGTAAATATTCTGTGGTTCAGGTTTATTCTGGTATCTTTACTCTTCCACGACAGTAAACTGAATATTTTTTGGGAGCCCGGTCTCAGGCCTCATTTACACCGCAAGCAATGCGTTCACGTAGCGCTTGCGAAGCGGTCCACAAGCGTAGCGGCAGCACACTTGTATTCACACCAAAACTGAACATACGCATCGTGCAGCGGCCACTGCTGTCCCGTCAAAATACAAACCACACCCGAACAGTTGGTGGTGGGAGTGCACCGTGTTTACAAATCTCCAATAAACCCCAAAGAAGAAGAACTGAATTTGGACCCAAAGCCCAGGGTGGACAGGTTCGTGCACCGTTACTGATTATTCCAATGCTTGGAGAATTAATACTTAGCACTACAAAAGGATAAGTACATGGAACATGTGCCTGTCAGGTCTTGCTTAGTCAAGGGGAGATGTCTACGGTGGCCGAGAGAGGTCACAACACACGCAAACTAGTGTTTTTTGTTGAATACAGCGACCATTAGCTCACGACTCGCGCAAAAAATCAGTGTCTCTTCTATTTTCGAGCTTGCTCGCGAAAGCAGCGTGACTCAAGCAGCGCGACTCGAGCAGCGTGTAGAACGGATGCAGCGTGAATGCTCTAACCTGTTAACATGCTCGCCGAAATGAAAACGCAAGTAAACAGTGACTGTTTGCGAGCACTACGCGAACACATTGCTTGGGGTGTAAATGAGGCCTCACTTCAAGGTCGGTGAAATCTGGCGCTTGGGCAGTAACTTCAGCAGTGACTTCTGGTAGTGATGGCGTCAGAAACCAATGACAAAAGGCGTCCTTTAACGTAGGCAAGATACGCTGCTGGCTGCTGTTATAGTTTAATGGCTTTGGATGGAAACGCAGCAGGACGAGGACAAAAGATAAGGCGGCAAAAGTCCGAGTGGGGTGTGCAGGATGGGTGATGGATGGTTCCAACAAACACAGACTTTCACCCGATAGAGCAGTGTTCACATCCTGTAAGATTCTAAAGTCAAACTCTGGTCTTTTTTCCTAAACCTAAACACGTGATTTTGTTGCCAAAACCCAACCATGTGTGTTTGTTGTCGAAGGAAAAAAAAAACATCAATTCACGGTGTTGTACCAACGTAGTGCGTTTATTTTGAAAGAGACTGTATATAAATGGTAAAAGGCATAAGTATATTTTGAAGGAAGACAATGAACGTCAACGACCAACGCACCCAGGGTACCTTGTATGTCGTATGTGGACATGGAAAGTCCATGACCAAACGTCGATATGTGACGAGGTGGAGTGAGAATGTGTTGCTTTCTGGTGTGGACAAACCAGGACATCTGTTGACGTCATGTTGAGCTTTGAAAAACACTGATTAACATGTTTTTTTTACCGTCATCTGACGTTTTATAGACCAAATAGCTCATCAGTTATTGAGAAAATAACTGACAGATACCCAGCAGTGTATAAAATGAATGAAATTAGCTCTACTTTTATTAGCTCCAACATTAAAATGATGCTTACATGTATCACTAATTTAAAACAAGTGATGATTCTGAAGTGGGCTGTTCTGAAAAATAAGTACTTTTCCTTTTGGTGTTTTAAGTATATTTTGATGCCAATACTTTTAAACTTTTAACAAGAGAGAGACAACTTGTTGCCCTGTGAGAGCGGGAAACAACAGATCAACAGCAAGGTAATCCAGGCACTCTGAAAAAATAAAGAAAAATGAGGAAGAAAATATCAAAAAGCTTTTATTGTAGTGGCTAAATCATTAAAAGAGCCAGCATGTTTCGACCACTGCAGATCTTTGTCAGGGCTTTCACAACATACAACACAGGTATGGCCCCACCTATATAGTAGCAGGAACCAATCAGAGGCCATCACATGACAAGAAATCTCCGTAATTCTAGTTCTAGTTGTAAGCGCGGAAAAACAGTTGTAAACAGGACGTGAAGAAGTATTTACATACATTTTTACAAAGGATCTCGTTCGCATGGGATTAATATTACCTGAGGAATTTTCTCCGGACCATTTTACAGAAGGTAAAAGTCGCCGTAATTTTTACTGACATTATCCGTAATGATTACAGACAAGGCGTGTTTGGACGGGACTAAAACCCCTGGTAATAATTACTTTACCCCACATCTCCATGTTAAACTAATCCCGTCCAAATAGGGCTATACAGTGTTTTGGTGCCCTTTGTTGCATCTAATCCCCCATCTTTCTTTCCTCTCCTTAGTAAAGTAATAAATGCAAAAAAAGTTGGTGAGTAAAAGATGAATAGATGAAAACGTCCAGCTAATTTGTCTCTGGAGACCGAGGTAACTGTACAGCAGGTACATGGATATAACAAGGTGAAGTAGGCCGGTGGGACATTTAACTATGGTTAAAACGGACACTGAGACAGGAAAGAAGATCCTCACAAGTAAATAATTACTTGAGATCCCGTCTTATTTGCGGTTAAATCAGTTGATTAGAGTGCACGTTTGAGACGTTGCTTTGACACATGATCACATGTTTTTTAAGGTGGTTGCAGTAAGTACAGTTCAGGTAATTGGAGTCAGTAAATTGGAGTGTCTCTCTCTATACCTGTCTCACACTCCCTCACACACACACACACACACACACACACACACACGCAATGCTGAGCAACAAAATGAGCAATCTTGTTATCATTTGCCAGTTCTATTCATTTATTCATGAATTGGCTCCTTAAGGGGGCTAGGGGACGACCATCGGCACAGCGATGAATCCTTTAATAGAGAAAACCCTGCTGAGACCAGCGGACAGACGGAGAGACGGGGGGGAGATGAGGAGGACAGACAGCAGGTAATATTACTGAGGGCCATTTCTGGTTATATAAGACTCAGCAAGTGGTGAAGAGTTAGATGAGAAGAAGAAGAGGTGGGATGGGAGGCGCAGAGAGGAGTTTAAAGTGGCAGGGTTATTGTTAAACGTGAAGTCTGCAGTTTGGGGAGGCGTTGTGTTGCGTTGAGACGTCACTCACATGAGTCACTTTTGAATGATGTCACAGGAAACAGATATTTGTGACTGGCTTGTAGGGTTTTATTTTTTAGACAGAGTGTGTTTTTGAAGCTGTCTAAACTGGCCAAGAAGAATTTCCCAGCGCGTTCCTGCTCTTACTGTTGTATTTTCTTATATTCTTCTGCACATTTCCTGTCACTGTGTGTATTTTAATGTAGACGCATGGAAATGAACTGGGTGACATAAAATATCACCTTGCCCAGCAGTGCGTGCATGAGAGTGGAGAGGCGGGAGAGAAGCAGGGATTGTTTGTGTGGAGGAAAAAGAAGGTGTGACTCCCCTCTCACTCCGCTGATTACAGATGGAGAGGACTCTGTGGAGTTCTGCTGCAAGTTCCTGCTGCCTCAGTGTTGAGTGTGCCTAATGCTCTCTTCTCTCTATTACAGCCCACAGCACTGCGACCACCACGCACACACACACATGCACACACACACACACACCAACAACCCCTCGCTATCTTTATCTCTTTAATTCTCTCCTGCAGATGTCACACTGTTGCCTCCAAACAATACCAAATCCTGCTCGGTCTTTCTCTTCTCCTCTGTGGTTAACGTATGGCCATATGTGGGTGGCAACTGCCGTCAGTAAACCTTGTTAATTAGTAGTTACATGTAAACCTACCTTATGCTAACAGTGAAGACCCTCAATTACTGCTCATGTGTTGAAGGGAAACTTTTTTCAAACACAGTCACAGAGGCTGAGCTCATAGGTAATACCTTATAATCACAGATATATGGGTGATAACTGCTGCATGCGTGTGTGCGTGTACAGCATGATACATCTCCGCTTCAAACCATGACTTCCTCCTATAGCCTGCATAAGACCAAAGCGCCGAAAGTTAATGAAAGTAACATTTCCATCCACAGTGTTAACAGGAGCAGCACACATATTTAGATGCACATAAATCGTTCATCTGAGGTAAAGTCTTGGGATTTTGATTTGATTCCCTAGTCGTGTATAACTCATAATCATGAACCTCACACAGCCATCAAATGGATTAAATTATTGTCTTAATCTCCTCTTAATCATAATTATTTATAGTGTGAGAAATAGACCCGAAAGACTTGATTCAAATATAAGATAAAGACGTGTTGTGCATCGTCGCTGTTAAGTATCTGTGGGAATCTATGTGAAGCATTTCGAACAGCAGGGAGGCACATAATCAAGATCTCTTTTATTCCGCCCGTGCTTGTCACGGCGAGCATCTAGAGCCGTATCTGCTCATACAAAAACACTCGGCTACGCTTGCACCTGCTGTGAGTAGACCTGCCTGTCCTTGTGTGTGTGTGTGTGTTTGATTAAGCAAATGTCCCCAACAACCTCAGTTTGTAAATGTCAGGATATGTGTCAGACACAGTGACATATAAGAGGAGGTGATTATTTTTTCATGATCTGTATTTAAAGGAACAGTTCACCCCAAAATCACAAATACATATTTTCCCTCTTACCTGTAGTGCTGTTTATCAGTCTAGATTGTTTTGGTGTGAGTTGCAGAGTATTGGAGATATCAGCCGTAAAAATGTCTGCCTTCTCTTGAATATGATGGAACCAGATGGCACTCAGCTTGTGGTGCTCAAAACACCTAAAAAAATATATTTGAAAAACACAACACTAATGTCTCTTTCCGGAAATCACGACCTGGTTACTCAACATAATCCACAGACCTTGTTGTGAGCAGTTTCATGTAGGAACTACTTTCTTGCTACCAAGCTACAGCTGCCAATCATATCACCATGCAGAAGGAAGAGTGCATCTAACTGCTAGTTCACTTAGCCCCACCGAGCTAGCTAATAGCCCTTTTAGATAGGAACCGTGCAAATTTGCAGGAAAGCCCAATCAGTCTTTTTTCAGCATTGGCAGTATAAAAGCAAAATCGGGGAGTGCGGCAAAATGACGCCTACCTACTTTTGTTCATACAGAATGCGCCTTTTTCGGGGCAATGGGGGGCGTGAGCAAGGAATGCGCCTTTTTCGGGGCAATGGGGGGCGTGAGCAAGTAACAAAACATGTAGCTCAGTATGTGATGTAAACAGTGACGTGGGAGGGAAGCCGCGGCTGGTCAGTCCTTTGGCGATTCTCTTGTAAGTTGGCCCGTTCTTCACCGTCCCCGTCATCTGACAATTAATGGCCTCTTAGTTTGCGAGGACAAGGAGGGCGCACAATTCCTTGTCTCCCCAGTTGCTCATCTTTACAGTGTCTGTCAGGTTTGCGTTTCCCTCTTGCTACTAGCTGCTCGCTAATTCCTGCTATCAGCTGTTTCCTGTTTATCCACCGCCAGTGGGTCGCACGTGCAGCGTCATCAACAGCTCCTCCCACAAGTCTTCAACAGCCCCTCCCGTGGCAGAAGGCTGCCTCGGTCTTTTTAAACTAAAAGGATTCTGCCAATATGACTACCCTACGAGGAAAATTGGGCACCTCGGATCAACTCGCCGATCCAGCTCTGTGTGTCTAAACGATCGCAGCTTGCCAGCAAAACGGCCCAACATTCGCGGAAAATCTGGTGGTGTAAAAGGGGCTCATGTTACAGCTTAGACAAGTAGGAGGCCATTAGTGTTTACATTTCACTCTGTTACGAGTACAAGCCACTCGTCCATAAGTAGATGCACACTTCCTTCTGCGCTGTGATACAGTTGGCAGGTGTAGTTCAGTAGAAAGAAAACAGCTCCTATATAAAACAGCTCAAAACAAGGTCTGTGGATTATTTTGAGTAACTGGGTCAGAGACATTGCTGTTGAGTTTTTTTAAATGTTTTTTTTTTCCTTTGGTGCATTGATCACCACAAGCCGAGTGCCATCCAGTTCAATTATATTACGCCCAGTTCAGACCAGATTCGCGACGAGACAAAACTGTTTGCAGATAAAAGTTGCAGCGGTGTGAACTGGCCGGTCTGAGCTTGACTAAAGCCGGCTGATGATGTCACCTGCAACTCAGCTGGTAAAACTGCGGGCAGCTAGTTTTAGAACGTAAAGTACGTCACCTCTTACAACAGCCAATCAGCTTGTAGTGAAGTGCGCTGGTCAAGTCAAAATGACCGCAGGTGGCGTGTTTGCTTGCTGCGGCAGGTGCTCCGTCCCCGCCGAGCCCTCTGTTTCTGCCCTCACGCTGTGCCAGTGGTCTGAACTGGGCTTTAGAGAGAAGGAAGGCATCTCTACGGCCGATATCTCCAACACTCTGCAACTCACAACAAAACAATCTGCTAAAAAGGAAAATTGTTTTTATCTAAATACATAAAACATCATAGCTATAGAAAAGAATAAACTGATGTTAAATTGGTAGTCTGAACTTTTAGGAGGTAGGTTAGAATGATAATGATGAAGCAGAGTCTTCGTGTCCTGGGCTGAGTGAAACTTAAGTGGGACGATATGAGTCACTAAGCTAATAAAACAAACTTTCTGCAGCATTAGCCTCTAAATCTGGTACTGTTCCTATTCATGGAGGAAAAAACAGGGGGTGTTGATCGTGTTCGTACTGTTCATTGAGAAGTTAAGGGTGTCTTTAGAGAACCCATTTGGGGCTGGTGAGTCAGCAGGACTGTCAGCCTCGTTGTTTCTCAGCTCCATCAGTGTGGCAGCAGGCAGGCGTCCGGTTGGCAGGGCGGCAGGGCAGTGACAGGGGCGTCTGACAGGGAGCACAGACATGAGGCCAGGGAGGCAGAGGGTGGTGCAGGGGGGGGCTCGAGACTGGTCAAAAAACAGCAGCAAATCTAGACCTTTCCTCTCTGTTAGACCAGTAAACAAGTAAGGACACTGTGTGTATCTTATTCCAGGGTCACAACAGATACGCTACAACACACGTTTTCCAAAGTGGCCACCTAATTAAGTCAGACTCACTCTTAGAGAGACTCAAAGTGAGAGGAGGGGACTATCTGTTCTAGTGATTTCTCTATTTCACTCATTCGCCAAAATGTAATTACAGTGAAACAAACCCTAAGTGTGCTTTTGAAAACTATCATCTCATCACTGTCACTCCAATTGCTCTCAGCGAAAGTCCATCAGAGTTTTGACAGCAGTACGAGAATCAATCTCAGTGGCTGTGTGTGGAGCGCGGCCCTGGTGAAAGACCTGGAAGCCTGTGTTCTCTGAGCACTGGACCCGATCATGAAGCTATTATCTGTGAAGGCTCGGTCGCATAAACTGCAGAGAATCAACCATCAACCTCCCCTGTGTGTTCGTAACTTTACAGCCAAAGCCCCTATTCACCTCAATTCATCAAGCTGCCTGTTTTTTAACGACAAAAGTGGAGATCCCCGCAGTTTGGAGGCAGGAGGCAAAAGTGATGAAGGAGGCAAAACATGGCAGGAATACTAAAGGTCTTTTTTGACAGAATCAGGATTTATCTTTAATGTGACATTTGAACTTTTTTCCTCGTGGGAATAACTGCATCATGCATAGACAGGGGAATAGGTCAGCCACAAGTAAACAAGACACCACTGACATAATTCATTTTGAGCATCAGTTTGAGCCGATAGATTGATTTCTGTGCTATTTAGAATCTGCATTGTGGAGGAAAAAAAAGAAAAATGCTTTCTCATTCATAACATCGATCTCATGTAACTGTGTGTGTGTGTGTGGTTATTTGAGCACGCCTGTGGAATGCGTGTTCGTGCAGGACCGAACAATAAGGAAGCCACCCACACCACAATCACCACACCATTATGTTTTCTTTAGTGGCCTTTTTAGGGAAATCAGCTCACTTTCTGTGTGGCTCAATAGTGTTTCAGGAGCGACAAGGGGCCTAAATAAAAATTATTTTATGATTCAGTTGACTCACATGTGACGAGATCCCATCTGTCCCACCTTTGTCCATCTTTCCCCCTTAACTTCCTGTTCCCAGTGAAAACGTACCCATGTCATTCAGCTATACAAAGACTCTGAATTAACCAGCCTTTATTATGAGCAGCACATAATGTTGTTTCAGACATCCAGGTGCTACCTACAGTCCTGAATATGCAGATGGTTGATTTGAAATTGTTCTGTTTTGTTTATTCAAAAAACAGGAAGTGGCATTTTTGAAGGACCAGCCATATTCTGATTTTTTTGGTAAACAAATCCCATGAAAAAAACAAAACTATCGATGAGATGATCCTACTGACAACAATTTCCTGCGCTGATGTCTAAAAACTACAAGAATGAGACAAACTGTTGCCCTGGTTGATATATTCCTTCACTAAGATGAATGAAGACACTTCTGCTCATGATGTGCAGGTTGTATTTACATAAAGCAATAGTTTAACATTTTGTAACATGTTTTCTGTCTGAGTTCACTTAGAAGATCGATACACATTCTCATATCTCTCAGTTAAATAATGAATAATAATAAAATTTATATTTATAAAATAATAAATATCAAGCAACAGCCAGCAGATGAGCACCACACGAAGGAAACAAAATCTGTAAAGATTGGGATCGGGGCAACAAATAATTTTTTACTAATTGGTATCGGGTATATTGAGCTATAGAGCAGTGGTCCCCAGCTGGTGGGTCGCGGTCCAAAAGTGGGTCCCGGGTCTATTCTGAATGGACCGCAATTGACTCGCAAACATGTCAAGTTTGTAAAAAACGCCCTTTATTTTTAAGTACAGTGAATTTTCCAGCACAGAGCTTTTATTTGGTAGTGTCGTGTCCTGCTGTAAAGTGAGTGACTAACGGACAGCTACTTGACAGAGACAGCAAACTAGCTTGACATATGGCCAAACACAAATATAGCGCTAAATATATTTAACTGTGTCGACCTTGACCTAATGACTAAGGAGAAATCCGGCCCCCGTGGCTGGACCAGGTGGGAACCACTGATATAGAGGATCCGATCCTTTGTTTAACGTCAGCTGTCACACAGGTGTTTTTACTCACAAAGCTGTTGTGCAGTCACGCGGAGTGCAGCCATCTCCAACTCATCGCTCTCCTTTTTTCCTCCACTCTGCTGAGCTCATGTGTGAGTAAGCCCCGTCCACAGCGAAACACAACACGCCATTACTGACAGCAAAAAGCATGAGTGTGCTAGTTTATGTTTTTTAGTGACATTATGAGCACTCGTCAGCCCAATGTAACATCTCATGCATTTATGGCACATGGTGTTTATCCGCAGGCGGAGAAAGGACAGACAGCGGTGCAAAACAATGTCAACCACACGCACCACACCACTCCAAGTGCAATAAAAGCCCCGGGAGCAAAAAGCACATAATTTTTTTTATTAATATAGCCTATATCAATGCAAAAGATGTACAGATGACAAAAGAAAAACAGGCAAAGGCTGCACCGACACAATAAACCAGTTTTGAACAAGTTAATACAGTTCATCCTGAGGGGCACGTGCATGTCTGTACCAAATTTCATGGCAACCCATCCAACATTTGTTGACAAATTTCCCTGAAAACCACAAATATTAAACCTTATTGTTATGCCAGAGGAGAAGTCAGTGGATCACCAAATTCCAACTTTAATGGCTCTCTCTCAGATTTTGCCTGCTGCTACGGGGCTTCTGACAAAAACATGATTAAAAAAAATGTTGTGCTGTGTTAGCTTGTGCTATTCAGACAGAGAGCAGCAGGAGAGCCTCTAACTGGGACGGTCCTTCAGCGCTGTGTCTAACGGCATTAACAGCTGACTGGCGGCTATCAGCTGTTGCTGCCCCCCACCCCTTCAACCATCACAAATACATTGTAATTCTGTGGGAAACACTGAATGCTCATAATAACACGTTCCAAATCTGAGACAGCATCGCAGTTATTTTTGTTTGCCCCCTGTAATTTCATTGCAACATTCATCACAATGTTTTAGAAAAGCTGCCATGATATCAGGCATTTCAGGTTGCAGCAATCACAAAGACAGCCTGCGAAATCCTGGATCCCTCTGACTGTGCAAGTGGAAATCCTTTTTTACTACTTGCCCAATCAGGCAGGTGAGTTGCTAGATTTGCCAGCCCAACATGGCATTTTATTTGCCCTGGGCAGTCCTTATTGTTGAGCCCTGTCTACATCTAAAATTCAACCTGGAGAGAACGGCTTCAGTTAGAGCAGCATGGCACTTCTGAATACAAGCCTGTCCTGCATCCTCTTTTGGCATCTTATGGAGTTGTGACAAGAGTTCAATCACAACTAAACACAATTTTCTGCCCTCTTTAAATTGACCTTTACAACCTCTCCAAACATCGCAGAGAGAACAGTGCATCTCCCTCCACGCCTGCAGACAATTAGGTTGGTGGAACAGATGACCCTGTCAGTGCTGCTCTTTACTGTAAACAACGGCTGTGCCGTCATCCCAGGAGACCGCAGGCTCGTCTGATGTCGGGGTGATACAATATGGTCCAAATTCAGATGGAATGACGACAGCAAATGAAATGGCAGCAAGCCTAAACTGAGAGCAACCTCATTAGCAAAGATAAAGCAGGAGAACAATAGTTGTGACCTGATGGGCTGTGCTTTCATTTGACCCTAACGTAATGAAAACAACGTTATTAGTACTGATACAGGTGCATCTCTCTCGGTAGTGACAGCAAATGAAGATGTGGAGTATTGTTTTCCAGCAACAGCCTCACCACAACTGACAGAGCAGACAGCACCTTCCCCTCTGCTGTCTCCTGGGAATAGGTCAATAGGGAGAATCACCACCTGCTGCTGCAGCACATATCTGAGGGGGTTTCTCTGTGATTCGATTGACTGCCCAGGTGGTTTTTCCAAGCATGAGACACCCTGACCAAGACAGCAGGATAGTGCAAACTCTCTCATATATGTGAGTATATATGCTAAAAAGTAAAACTTTCCACAACTTGAAACAATGGCAAGGTTAGTATAGGTGACACTAAAACTAAAAACTAGGCTTGAAAAAACATTTTAGTTAATAAAAATTACATTTCAGGAAGAAAAAGAAAAAATACTGTGTACTGGGGATGCACACTATATATCAGGCTGGTAAATTATCGGCCTGTAATGGGACATTTTTATAATTATGCATTGTTCCGATAATCAAAAATTATAGCTGATAAATAGCGCCTATTATATGAATGCACACTGCTTTCACTGACTTAACAAGAGCAGTATGAATTGAATTCATATCTTGATGGTTGTGCAGACCAGTGTTGTGCTGAGCTGTTCTATGTTGTTTGTGAAAAGAAGAAAAGTCTGTAAATATACTTGACAAAAAAATATTTTGCCTGACGATATAAACATTTCGTACACCAGATGTAACGCGGACCTGCCGATGCTCATTCAACCCGTTCATAGGAGTCAGCTGTCCTTGTTTGTCTCTCATATTTTCTCACTACATCTTAGCTTTTCTTACCCTCAGGTGTACATAAACTACTGGTTATAAACTTCTTTTTAAAATACAAAAATGTGAAATTATCTGTTATCGTATCGGTTATCAGCCATGAGAAGCAGGTAATTATCGGTTATCAGTTGAAAAATTCCAAATCGGTGCATCCCTACTGTGTACTTTAACTAAAATAAAATAAAAATATACAGGGAATGTCTTTAGTTTTTGTCTTTGTCAGTTTGGTCAACACAACAATCATGAGGGGGCATTGGTGCATATGTTAATGGAGACTGACATATCTACATTACTGTGAGTCAATTGCCATCACAAAGTATTGTTCGTAGTGTTATACCTATTCTGAACTTGTAACATTTCGCCTCCCACAAATAACACTGACATAATATTGAAACTGACTGAAACACCAAACATTTTTAAACAATTAAATCTACATTAAAATGAGCAACCCACCCTTGAAACTAACTTAAACTAAATTGAAACAAAATAAACTAATGAAAAACACAAAACCGTACTCTGATCGGGGGTCCAGTTTTGTTTTTCATCGAAACTGAGGATTTTGCGACACCTTTTCAACCCCAACTCATCAAATACAGCATCTTGGTTAGTGGCCCTATGCTTCAAACTATGACACTCTACATCAGTTGTCCCCAGTTGGTGGGTCTTGGTCCAAAAGTGGGTCACAGGTCCACTCTGAATGGACTGCAAGTGACTCGCAAGTTTGCAAAAAACACTTTATTTTAAACTACAGTGAATTTCACAGAGCACAGAGCTTTTATTTTGAAGTGCTATTTCCTGCTGTGAGTGAGTGACTAACGGACAGGTGCTTGACAGAGACAGCAACTTAGCTCGACAACATGACCAAACGCAAGTATGACGATGAATATATTAAGCTGTGTGGATCTTGAACTCATGACTATGGAGAAATCTGGACCCCGTGGGAACCACTGATCCAGTTAACCCTCTAGGGTCAGTTCTGAATGTGTGAGTTTCAAAGTTTAGGTTTTGGCACCAAAACTACTTGGTTAGTTTGGGCAATGAATGAACTGGTTAGGTTTAGGAAAAGGTCACGGTTTGGAATAATATGACTTGGAATTTTGGTTTTGAATGGGACACAAACACTGGTCTCCTGGGTGAAAGTCTTGTGTTTGCATTGGTGCATGTCAAACAGAAGTTAACGCTGGGTTCACATGGATTCAGGAAAACCGGATATCATTTTAGTGGATGACATTATTGTTTAGCATTGGTAGGGCTCTTACAAAGAGTCAGTATTTGATGACCTGGGAACGAGAGGGGGCTGGTTTTTCATGAGACGGGATAGCACTTATTCTTCTTGGCTTGAGGTTCATTTTCGCTCCTTGCTCCTCGCTAGATTGGTTTCACATGAGAGCCTTGCCTTCACAGTCCCAGCAGTATCTCTGATTGTCTCTGTCATTCTTAAGCTCACCCAGCCTGAGCCTTCTTTGCCCTCTATGTGTGACGTAAATTGGGGATACATCATTTAACTATTTCTGTCGACGTGAGGGGGTGGAGGCGAGGGGTTGTTGCTGATCTGACATCAGATCTCTGTTCCATGTGTTGCTCATCAAGCCCGTCAATTGCACTGCCTCTCCCATCGATCACCATGGCAGACATAAATAGCTGCTCACCACTCTACTCTACTAATACACAATCAAGCAAGTCCTTAACACACCTCCCTGAGGTCCACCTTCTGATTAAGAGCTCAACAAAGTCACAAAAAGGAGGTTGTGTGCTTTGTACTTGTGTGTTTGTTTGCTTGTTCAAAAGAGAAAAAGACAAAACAAGGTGGGAAAAGAAGGAAATGAATACTTCCAGTAGTATCCAGTACAGCTTCACATATACTTTGCTTTCAGGCTTTATTTTTGTGCCAACCATTTCTAAAGTCATTCAATACAAGTCCAAGTTGTCAAAGCATGATCAAACTGCAAGTCATATGCAAGTCTTATTGTTAGTGATACTGGAGGTTGCCACTGGGACCTTGATCCTCCTAACGCATATTCAAAATATGCAGAACCTTGACGTCGTGCGGTGGCAGACACAACAGCAACCACTCACTGTCTGAAACCATCTTAAAGTCTACAACTCTAAATGTCTGTGTGCTTTTACAGCATTCATTTTCCAACCTGAGTCTTCAATTTAGTTTAGTTTAGTTTCTGTTATTTCACCTAGCAATGAAGCCATCCATTATTAATTACAGAGTGATATTGTTTAAGCAGCCGAGGCAGGTAGTAAGTGACACTCACATTAATAATCCAACACTTTTGTTGGTTTTTGCATTTAAAACTTGTGCAGACTTGTACACTGTTTTTCAGTGACTGGTGTAATTCTCTCTCTGGTCTCCTGCAAAGTACGTCTAGAAGCTCCAGCAAAGCTCCAGCATGCCTGAAACTGTGCTGCCCCTGAACTCATGCACATCTCTTCCCACCAATATATCACACCACTTGAGTCTGAATTACTCTGCCTCTCTGCTATGAACAAATACGCTCTCTGCTGCGAGGACAGACACTTGGTGTCCCACACTGTACCTGGAGTCACTGAGCATGGAAACAAAGTTCTATGTACTGGCTACAGCTTTAATCTTGCTGTCCTTTATGATTTATGTAAAGTTGCAATGAATGATTACATGAAAGCAAACTCTGATTCCAACACATTCTCACTCCAACCTTGTCACATACGACATGCAAGGTACCCTGGCTGTGTTGGTTGTTGATGTTCTGGGACACTGTGTCAAGTTCTGCCTGTTACATGCATTGTCTTCTTTCAAAATATAATTCCGTTTTCCCAGGAAATTTACCATTTACATACAGTCTCTTTCAAAATAAACTCACTAATTTGGTATCACAAACCAAATTGACATTTTTTTCCCTTCAACAATTAATGCACGTGGTTGGGTTTAGATAAAAAGAACAGGGTTTGGCTTTAGAATCTTACGGGACGCGAACACCTCTCTCCTGGGTGGAAGTTGGACTATCACCGCCTTAACTTCCATCTTTGTCCCGTCGGATTTCCCCCTGACGTCACCGGGTGCAGTTAAACTATAACAGCAACCGGCCGTGTATCAAGCCAACGTTAAAGGATGCCTTCTTTAGTTGGTTTCTGATGCCGCAAGTCACTGCTTCTGATTTCCACGACTTTGGAGTGAGAGTGGGCTCCTGATTCAGGTATCTGATCAGGAAGCCTCCATGTGCAGGTTGTGGGAACACTGATGCCCCTTTTTTACCAACAAGGAACTGGTTCCGTTCCGGTTCCTGCACCTAATTTTGAACCGTTCAGAGCATTGTCACCAAAAATAAATTGGTTCAGAACCTGAAAAGTTGGTTCTTAGCTGGAAACATAAAATAGCAGGTTTTCCTTAACCTGAGGTGCAAACTGTAATGGCATCGATGATGCAGAAGGCAACACTGGAGAGGTTAAGTGAGAAATTGTTAAAGAGCAGTGATCTCATTAATAGTTGGTTTATGCTTGTTTTCTTGGGAAAAAAAACCCTGTCCTAATAGAACAAAAGTTTGCAGGTAATCAACATAATCCACAACGTTGCTACTATTGTTCACTTCCATTGTACATTGAGCAACACCCTGCGTTGATGACACATCCTTGATTACAAGGGTTCCACTTTAAACTGTTGGAAACGTGGGCTGGTTCACTAGATAGTACCAAGATTTCAAGAATCCTGAACAAAACCAGTTCAAGAACCAGAGCTCATTTGGTGGAAAATAGTCAAGGGATAGACCTGATTATGTATCCAAGCTAGTTTAGGAAGAGCTGAAGGACTCAGCTGGGGAGACAGATGTCCGGGGTACCTTGCATAGCCTATTACCATGGCAACTGGACCCGAATAAGCAGCAGAAAATGGATGGATAGTAGTAGTAGTAACAGCCACAATAGTGGGATTGGTAGTATTAGACGTAGTAGAAGTAATAGTAATAATAGTAGCAGCACAATTTAAGAAGTTAAGGAGACTCTATGGTGAAAAGGGTAAAACTTTTAACTAGTAGATATCACAATTAAACTTCCCCAGCTGATTACTTAAACTGGGACAATTATTTTTTGTATTGCAAGTTTTCAGGAATTTAATGTTAAACTATGCAAATGATCCATGATCTAATTAAAAATGCACTTTTTTTTTTTTTTTTTTTTTTTTACAAATTTCCAGAACAGAAATCTAAACATTGGCTAAAGTGAGGTTCAAAACTACTCTATAAATCAGACAATATTTTCCCCACGCTTTTAGGAATAAATCAGGCCATGAATGATATATGAACAAACCCCTCTCTCAAAACCTTCAGAATATAGATGGGAATAAAACTGGAAAGTTTGCTATGCAAGTGCCACTCAGGAGATTTCTGGCTTGGAGTTTAAGCAAAAACAATATTGAGACAATGGCCTTCAAAGATATGTACTGAATAATTGCATACATTTTTAGACAAAAGTAAGACACAACAGATGAATAGGACAAACGTTTTAACTAACGGATATCACCATGTAATTTCCCTAGTTGATTACTAACATCAAGACAGTTTTGTTTTTGTTTTTTTACACATTTTATGGAAATGCATTTTTAAATATGTAAATAGGTCATTATCTAATTAAATATGCACTTTGCATACATTTCCAGAACAGAAATCTGAAGTAAAATAAACACTAAAATTTGTATTTTGGATGTTTAATATCCTCTCATCTGAAAGAAGACATGTTATGAAAGTAAAATAGCCCAAAATTTTAATGATGGTTAAAATTATTGGGACTTATTTCATTCAGGTCTCCATTTTATTGGCACATTTCACTTTACATTTCGCCCTTTTTACTAAAATGCTGACTGAAAACAAACAATATGATAGTGATGGTTCTTAGACAGTTACATTTTCTTACATTTCTCTAAACAGAAATATTTAAAGGGTTCATTGTGTTGGAGGTCATTTCTGTGTGCAATAAATTCAGCATAACTGCTCCAACCTGTGCAGAATAAGATGACAGTGAAGAAGATAACAGCATTTGCATGTTGTGGCATTTACATTTGGTTATAAATATACTGTTAATGTGCTTTGCAGCTGCCTACCATTCCCCTGTATTAAATTAACTACGCTGAAGGATGTTGCGAGTTTGATACTAGAGAAGGATTCTGTGTGTGTCTGCGATCCCTCCTGGTTACCTACACAAGATGGATGGTTCGCATGTGACGGCTGAACACCTCACAGCTACAGCTTTCTACGCATGCTAATACTGATACTCACTCTTCTGTTACACATTCCCACACAGACACTGAGGACCACAAAAGGCTGAAAATACAGTCTTTCTCCGAGATGCAAAGGGTGGTGTAGCCCTGTGAAGGATAATTCTGTGCCTTAAGGTTTGAAAGCCTAATCTTTATAATATCTGGAAGGTCTGAAATCTGAAGTTAAATATCGTAGGATGATTATAGAATGACTGAAGGCACAGACACCAGGACTACAAACCTAAATGTGATCAGGGATCTAAATATAAAAGCCCTGGGGTCCTGTTTTTCAACATGGCCCCCATTTTCCCATGTTTTTGTGTCTACGTGACTGATCAGAACAACAATTTTTAAAGTTGGTCCAGTATTGATAGAGACGGTGGTAGAAGATTCTGCATTGTAATCCCTGCGGACAATTGAGCAACGTCAATGTACGTCCACTAACAGTGCTTGTTTTTGCCACTGACAGGCTCAGGTAGTTATTTAAAGTGTCTCACTATGTTATGGAAGGGATCCCTACAGAGATAGACCTTTTGATTAAACAGTAAGATTCTTTTGGTTTAACCAGCAACAGGCTCTAAATCACTACTGTTAAACCCACCAGACGACATTAAAGGGAAATTTCGGTTTATTTCAACCCGTCTCCTATCGTCCTAAATTTGTTTCAAGTCACTAGTGACATAGAAATAATAGTTAGCATGTTAGCCATTAGCCTAGATACAGCCGTAGCGTCAGACCTGTTAAAACGTAATTGAACGGGCATCCTTTCAAGTGCAAAGTTAGTCCACTAAACAAGCTTT
>NC_065521.1:31766792-31772180 GCF_006386435.1 Epinephelus moara | reverse complement strand
CCACAGAAGAGGAATACCTCTGTTGCAATGAATGGGACTGGTTGCAGCCTTAGCTAAATGGTAAACAGCAAACATGGCACCACACCGGTAAGGTAAGACAACACGTTTACATGTCGTTTTCTATATGTTCTCTGACATTTATCCTAACGATATGAGGCGGTCTTTGTGGAGAAAAAGCTTGTTTAGCGGACTAACTTTGCACTTGAAAGGATGCCTGTTCAATTACATTTTAACAGGTCTGACGCCCCGGCTGTATCTAGGCTAACGGCTAACATGCTAACTATTATTTTTATGTCACTAGTGACTTGAAACAAATTTAGGACGATAGGAGACGGGTTGAAATAAACCGAAATTTCCCTTTAAAATAAACAGTAATTTTATCATCGTAAAATACACTTCACCCAAAGTTGACAGAAGCAAAATAAAACTTACAAAAGTCATATTAATTCGTTTTTCCACTGTTTCACTAATCAGTAAATCTGGTTTAATTTAAGTCAACCCTTAATACACCAAGGTGAATGTGAAACTATGCTGGTTCTGTACACGCTAAAATTACCGTTTATTTAAATGGAGTCTGGTGAGTCTGGCATTAGTGATTTCAGGGCTGTTTCTGGCTAAACAAAAAGGATCTTACTCTGTAGGAATCCTTTACCTAAGTTGTCAGACATTTAAATAAGAATATGAGCTGTTTCAGTGGCAAAAACAAGCACTGTTAATGGACATACATTGATGTTGCTCTATTGCCCACAGGGATTACACTGCAGCCTGTTTTTCCGCTGCTGGCTGCAGTGTTCTCAGTCAGTACTGGACCAACTTCAAAAACTGTGGCACCCATTAGGTACTTGGGCACAAAACATGGTAGGGTCCAAGTTAAAAATACTTAAGTTACCCTTTAAATCTAGAGTAACCAGTTTTGGCCACTTGGGGGCAGCAGAAACAAACCGCAAACACAACACTGACATAGTATCAGGATATGACTTATTAGCAGTTCCTTGTTAACACATCCAGCTGATATGGAGCAACGTTAGTATTCATTTAGAGCTGTTTCTGTTCATCTGGTGACTGTAAATCCTATACTCATGTTTTCGCTCTGATTTGGTTGCCACTAAATCCAGAATGTAATATGTGGCTCTTAATTTGCTGTTTACAGCAACTAGCTAAATGCTAACTTTGTCTGTCTGCTGTTTTGCAGGATTAGGCCCTGATCACACAGAATGCGTTTTAACAGCTGGCGGTGCCTTTTAGTAATTGTTTTTGATGACAGTGAAGTGTTTTGCTCGCGGTTTTCGCATTGCAACATGCCTTGCGTTTCTACACTCTGGGCGCCTGCCGTTTTTGCACTCTGAACTTGTCAAGTTGAAAAACTTCAACTCAAAGCGGATAAACACCCTACCACATCTCTCTTTTGGTCATCTTTTTTCCCATTGTCCAATTGGATGATTTGAGAGGTGGGACTTCTGTGGTGGTCACGGTGGTAGTGGTTGCTGATACCCAGAGCTATACGGCCTGATGATAGACAGCAGGTTGTCAAACTGCCCCCGAGTCATCCTTAAATATGCCTGGAAACAGCCATCATCGAGGCGAAGCTTACTGGACCAACTGGAGGTACTCCCCATGATCTACCCTCTTGTTAAAGATCCCTGAGCCCAACAAAAAACAAAAGGCAGTGCAGCATGCCTGATGTTTTGCAACCTGCAAAACACTTTCTGTGTGATCAAGGCCTTTTTCCGATGAAAACAGCAGCTGAAAACAACGCTGAAGAACAGTGAAGCTGCAGGCTGGAAAACCAAAACAATGTGCTGAAAGACACCAAAAAGCTACGTACAACTGAGATTAATTGCAAAGTTTGGTGATAATTCAGCGGGTTCATCGATAAGAGCAACAGGTTTCACATGAAAATGTAGAAACCAGCCAGTTTGTCTTTTATTGAGTCCTAAAAGCCACAATGAAAATCTCTGCAGGGTTATAAGATTGTTTCAGCCTGTTTTGCAACCACACCTACTGCTTTCCAAAATTTCTTGTTTTACAATCTTGGAATGATAACAGATAAAGCCAATAAAATTACAAATCAGTACCATGATTCGTCTGACAGGTTGTAATCTTTTTTTCATTTGTTAAAAGAAAATATGGGTTTTAGGACTCAATTATTGACGAAATGGTTTGATAAGATGGAGATATTTTTCTGCAGTGCTCTGATTAGGGACTCTACAGAACTTTTTTTTCCCCTTGAAATATTTTTCCTATATCACTCCTGAAGGAATGAAATATTTAAAACCTCACATCTGCCATTTCAGCCGGTCGTGAGACTGAAAGATCAGCTCAATCTAGCACGATTACGGCTAGTCCCAGACACTACCAGACCGTGATGGAGGGCTGTGAAGACGAGGGAGGACAGACACGGAGGGAGAGAGAGGGAGCGTGATGATAAGTGAGCTGTAGCATGTGGTAGTAGTGCACTAATCACGGTCTCTGGCTGAAGAAACACACAGCCGCCTCACAGGTTATTGAGAGATAATGGGATTCTCTGGGCAACAGACACACAGCTAAAGACAGAGATGAAATTTGAAAATAAATAATGCAAAATACTCTCCGCCTGCCGTGTGTGCGTGCGTGCATGCGGTGGGTGCCTATGTCTGTTTCTGTGGGTGCATACTGTGATGCCAGCTAACTGTTCTATGTGATGAAAAATGAGGAAATGAGGCATGAGTCAATATGGGAACAGAAACAAGCCCTGCTTTCAGAGTCTGAGGACTGATTTTAGATTCCTGGGCACAAAATGGCAAGATAAAAATTGCACGAGAGGAAATTCTGATATCCAGTGACACTCACAACCACTATGTCTGACACTTGTGAGATAGAATAAAACTTTTGTAAACATGCATGTGAAGGCTAAATGGCCTAAATTTGAATATCCTGTAAAAGAGCCCAAATGTAGCCTTAATTAAGAGATAGTTTTCTAAATCCACCACATTTACGTGCACAAAATGGCTCAGTTTTTGCCCTTATTCTGAAAAAGACAGTATTACTACTAAACTGTTTACATGGCTAATGAATGTGGATATTCCACTAATATTTCCATGAAGATGCAGCCCTGCATACTCTGATTAATGTGATCAAACATGTCGTTCATCACTTCAAAATATGGAAAAGTGGAACGACTGGAGCCATTTGTGCCATTTTGCTTCTTTGCATCAAATAGGACCAAGCAAACACAGCCTCCCTTTTTCATTCCTCCAACCAGCTTCTTGAAAAGGTCGGAGTTGTGTTTGCACATATCCACAAACCTGCCAAGTCTTGCATGTTTGTTTGCATGTGTGTTTCCTCCTCTGACCAGAAATGCGGCCTTTTTTTTGGGGCATGAATCCTTACTCCAACTATACAAAGTGTTCCCTATCCGGTTCATTTACAACATATCCTCATATATAAATATATATAAATGGAATTTCCCCTCAGGGGATTAATAAAGTATATCAAATTAAATTAAGTCAAATATCCATGACAACGCAAAGAGCTGACCGTAAACAGACAAACGGCTGCGAGTCACAAACTGCAGTTAAAACCCCAATCGAGACACATATTTCCAATGCGCACATGTCCAAATAATGCTACTAAAACCTGAATATATCGGCATATCTCAGATGTCTTAATCGGAAAATACTAAATTTGGAAAAAGGCCTAATTCGGAAAATCCAAGTGGAATATGTTGTTTAGATGAGCTGTATCAAATTCAGAATACTGTCATGTTCAAAATAATAGTGGAATGCTAGTGTACATTAAAACATAGTGATTGTTGAGGGATGCATGATATATATCGGGCTGATAATGGGACACTTTTTTAATTAAACATTATTCCAATACTTAAAATTAAAGCCGATAAATAGTCCGGATAATATGAAATCAGACTGCTTTCATCGACTTAACAAGGGCAGCAGTGGGTGGTGGTACATGAACCTTCAAACTTGGTTTGCGAGCCGCCAATAAACAACTGCAGCATGCTGTCTAGAGGGTAAAACACGTCTTTCACTGTTCCAGAGGAAGACAACAGGATTGCGCTGAGGAATCTCCCAACGCCAAACACCAACCACCCCACCAGATCACTACTTCCTGCAGCTGTGAACAGGTTAGAGGCAGCGTTGAAGAAAAGAAAAGTCTCCAGAGCGTTAGCATGAGCTAATTAGCAGCAGCTTCTTACATCCAACGGCTGGACTCTGTTGGTAAATTCATTACTAACCGCTGGCCATGTGATGCCTCTTTTTCACAGCCTAATGTCACAGGTATGGAAGAGTCACTGTTCTTTGTTTTGTTGTGTTAGCAGTAGTGACATCAATTTGATTTGGTTTGTTTGGGTCTATGGAACATTAAATGATCCATATTTTCTCACTACATCTTTACCTTCCTTACCCTCAGGTGCACATAAACTACAGGTTATACACTTCTGTTTAAAAAACAAAAATGTGAAATTATCAGTAATCACTTTGGTTACAGGCCATGAGAAGCAAGTCATCGGTTATTGGTATTGGTTGAAAAAAATCCATATCAGTGCATCCCTAGTTGACATCATGGAATTGATCGGTCAGGATCGGTTGTGTGACAACCGTGGGTTAACTTGATGCCACAGCCCCCTGTACAGCCATTTTACAGCAGCAGTGTGCAGGATTATGACGGATCTTGTGACAGTGCTGTTATTTTTGTTTGCATCTGCAGGCGGCTGCTGTAAAATCACCCCCTGTGCGAGCCCTTTAAGAACCCATTTTAAAATTTACTTTGAGTACACTGACAGTGAATATACACTCTCTGACGCAAACTGCCCCCGTCCCTCACCCCCTCCTCTCTCAGCATTTGAATTTAGACACCCAGTCACTGCAGGTCAAAGATTATTCACCTACAACTCCAACCATTCAACCAGCACAGCTCTCTGACGGAGCATGAAATTCATTCAACACAAATCATGCACAGCCATGAAACAGTACGTCTGAATGAGCAGGGCAAAAGACTCCAAATCCAAAGAATGACTACTGAGAAGCTTTCCTTTGAGTTACTACAGGATAATGTTGTTATTGAAATTACCCTAACACAGAGGTCAGCAGCCATTACTATCAACAGAGCCAAAAAATCTGTCTGGAGCTGCAAAATATATTTCAGCCTAATAATGAAGGTAACACAGCCTATTAAATCATAATTAACCTATCAACATCACTAATAAGTCTAAATGAGCATTATTTAATATATTTTATCACAAGGTTCCTACTCTGCAGTGGGCTACTGATGATTATTTTTAACTTAAACCTTGCACAGGAAGTGTCCACACTCAGCAGTCAGACAGGAGTCAGGTTAATTTCCAGGGCTGGTACCTGCGGTTATTCCACAGGCTAGTTAATAACATGTCGG
>NC_065521.1:31748257-31765645 GCF_006386435.1 Epinephelus moara | reverse complement strand
TCGCTGTGGCTCCCCCTGTGGCCCAATGTTGTTGTTTTTCTAATTTTTGGTATGACTAAGTCATGGTATGGTATGCTGTACATAATCACGGAAACTGTCAGTGTGTCATTCTGTCAGTCCCACGTTTTTCTACTCACTGACGTGGTCAATCTATGTGAAACTGCACACAGGAATTGAGGACTGGCATAGGTAGAAGGTGACAAAGCTACCAATGGGTATGGACTAGTAGATAATAATTAAGAAGTTAAATTACCATTATTCATTTCCATATCATTTACTGTCAAGGCCACAGGGAGCTACTGGAGAGGGGCATCAGAAAAAAACCTAACCCAGCACTAACCCTCACAACCAAATAACCCAAACCCCAATCCCCGAACCTGAACCTTAAAACCAAGTCACCCTCAAACAGGCCTTCGAAAGTCTATCCGAGGGTAGAACCGGCCAAAATGTCTTCACTCTCAAAGCCGAAACTCAAATTGGCTCTCACAAAGATAGATGTACAAGCACACACACACACACAGACACACACACACACTTCCAGCCAGCCCTCTCCACTAGCACACCCTGTAAGCTGTCACTCACTCCCCGCCGCTGTGACCCCTGTCAGGCCTGTGTCACTTTTGGGGGACAGGGTTATCACGCCATCCATACACACTCACTTCTCCATTTGTTTATTTGTTGGTGTCGCTTCATTCCCTAGTGTCTCCCTTCATCCTGTCCGTCTTCGGACTCTACCCTTCCTGCACGCAACTCGGACGTCATGTCTTTTCACTCCCCACCTCTGGCTGCTTCCCCCTCAAGTGTCTGTTAATGCAGAGGTGTTGGATTTCACCTGTCTGCAGATCCGCTCTCTACTTTTCAGTGAGTTTCACTGAACTTGGTGAAGACTTTTTTATTGACTCTCCTTTTCTGAGCTCATCTATTTTTGTGCAACCAAAACATCCTTCATTTCAAGCACTGAAATAAGAACTAGAGATTTATTGAGCAGTAAGTCATGAGAGGACGTGTCTCTGTGTGATTTTAGAGCTGCTATGAGGTACCTTCTATCTCTGTGGCTGACTGCAGTATGGCAGTAAAGTTTTTATTTTGTTTCTGTCAATTCTGAATTTGGTGTATTTTACAATGAGTTAATAAGGCAGTCAATCTGGGCCCAACTTGGTGAAATTGAGAAACCTGAATTCAGAATGGAAGTGATCTGGATTCTTGACTTCTCCATCGATGTCCTCAGCTGTTACCCTGGAAATCCAGAGTTCTCGCTAAAGCACAATTTGAATTTGCTCAGCGAGTCACTCTGGCAATCAGTAATGATGCTCATTACCTATGCCCATGAAACCGAGCTACACCAATCACATCGGTGTATCTGATATAGGCGGGCCAGAGGCGAGCTAAACAGATGACCACAGCGCTGCGACAACGGAGTCCGGAACCAGTCAGTAAACATTGCAAGATGGCTACGGATGAACACCAGTTGTTTGAAACGGCTTTGGCCGCTACAATGAACGAGTTAGACTTGGCTTTTTCTCTAAAAGTGGAACAGAAGACGGCGCTCGAATCTTTCCTTTGCAAGAAGGACGTTTTTGCTGTTTTGCCGACTGGATACGGCAAGAGTCTAATCTACCAGTTAGCTCCGCTGGTAGAGCTCTGGATACGTCACCCCGTGTATTGTTCTGATTGGTCGTAGTGTTATCCAATTGCGTGCAGTGATATTTTCAAATGCATGCTTGGTGCCGCCCCTCGAGTTGGGATATTTTCATTACTCATGGCCAGACCCTAAATCTGTCTAGATTTGGGTCTGGATTTCCAGGCTACTCAGCTGTAGCAGTGGCTTTAAACTTCATGGTGTACAGGTCAGATACTTCTACTGTGCAGCCCTGAGCTGTAAAAACTTCCACACAGCAGCATCTTTGGCTGCAGCAATGAATGAGCCAGAGCTCTGGTGGGCATACACAATCAACACTTTCTTTGCTGCCATTCTGACGCAAGATGTCAAACTGTGAATAGGGCTGCCAACTCTCACGCACTGGCCGTGAGACACACGCATTTGATTGGCTTCACACGCTCTTACGCCACACCCCCGATTTGTCACGCTGAAGTGTCCGTCTGAGCTAAAACAAAATAAGTCCCTGTTTCAATGCGCAATACACCTCCCGACCACTACATTGGATGTTGGTGGCGCTGTGGCCCAATTGATTGCACTCAGAAGAAGAAGGAGAAGGAGAAGGAGGAGAAGAAGAAGAAGGAGAAGAAGAAGATCGATTTCCCCCGCTCTTTTCAGGTATGTATGTTAAGTGTTTGTGCTCTTAAACTTTAAGTACCGTTTGCATATTTGTTTTTTGTGTGTTGTGAGATCATTTACATACGGAAGACGAGAACGGCCATGTATTTTTTTTTTTTTTTTGTGCACTGTTATCTCGTGAAAACGACTTATTATTTCGTTATTTCGATATAACAAAGGGCTGTCCCTCCTTGAGGCAATGAATGAGGAAATAATCGCCCCAGCGTTTAATACGCAAAATGGGGTCAAACCTCTGGTGGCTATTAGGTGCCCGGCGGCTATTTGCCACCGGGCGACTATTTGGAAATATACGGTATGTGACAATAATCATATGTGTATAGTAACAGTAGAAGTGTGACTAATGATAGCAGCAGCAGGAGGCATCTAGCAGGACCACGGCAGCTCTTGTAGGCTGAAATCAAGACGATCTCATTAACCAGTGCGCAATCATCAGACTTGACAATTATCACGGGAAAAGAATCTTTGTTATATCGAGATAACGAGATAATTAATTCATTATCACGAGATAACAGTGCACAAAAAAAAGAAATACGTGGCCGTTCTCATCTTCCGTATTTAAAGGCATTTCGAGAGCTTTGTACATATTATTTTAAGGTTTCAATGCAGCTGTAAAAGTATACTGTAGGTTGATTTTGTCTATTTATACAAAACCATTCCTCTACGCTGCTTTATAATTGTATATTAATTACTGTATATATAGTAGTATATACAAATTAGAATAATTTGTTATGTATGTATAAAGCATCATATACAGTAGGTGCATACATTTTGTTTTAGACAAAATTAATTATCAACCTTTACTCATCTTTCAAAGCAATGTGAGATTTTTTTCCACTGTGTTCTTGGTTCATTCTTCATAGGTGACAGGGTTAAGTCTGTTCATGAGGCCTGCCACCATTGCAAAGCTGGTCCTGGTGTTACCCCACTCCAATGCAGATGCAGAGAGAGACTAAAACCAGGAACAGCCTGGCTCTGGATGGAACCCTGTCATCAATAATGACAATAAAGATGGCTGGCCTGGAGTCCTGCTTCACGTGGAAGCCCTCCCCAGAAATCATCAAGGCCTCAAAAAAGGCCACAAGCAAGTACAACAAAGCACACAGATCTTAAGGACTTTGACAGTAGCCTCCCTATTTTGGGAACTGTTTGTATAAATGGTTAAACTTTGATTTTTTTTTTTTTTTTAATTTAAATTGGTATTAGCTGCATGTAGTTTGGGGATGTTAAAAAATGTCACAATAACATAGCTTTTGGGGGTTTTCATTTAAAATGTCACAATAACATAGCTTTTGGGGGTTTTCATTTTTATTTAAATGTTTCTTGCATGATGTTAGATATCTGTTTACTATTTGATGACTTTATTTTTATACAGAATCCCAAAGTAAACATGCACAAATTTGAGCCATACTGTGTTTTGTGTCTTACTGTTGGGTCAGTTGGTTCAATTGGTACACTCTGAGTTAGGCTAATACATTGAAAACTACTGATGTATGGAAAATGGTATATTTAAAAACAAAACAAATAAAAAAAAAAAACGTTTTTGCTGTATGGTAATGACGCTGAATGGGCCATATAAAAAATTGCAGTGTATGTGGCAAAATTTCATTCGGCCCACCAAATCTCACGCCAAGGTTTTTTGAAAAGTTGGCAGCCCTGCTGTGAATGATGAGCTTTAAATTAGTTGGTATGTTGTTGTATTGAGCAGGTGACTGAACCTTTAAAACGTTCAATATAGAACCCTCTTGTTTGACAACAAAGAGCCCCAAGCGTTTTTTTAAATGAACCCTCTGAAATGGATCTATATAGACCTTTTGAGGGTTCCAAATATATACCAAGCTAAGGAACCATTTAGTCTAAGAATGTATGACGTGCTTGGTATTCTGGGTGCATCCACGCTCTGGGACACAAGTCAATTTACGCCCATTACATGCATTGTGTCTTCTCAAAATACACCTCCATTTTCACAGGAAATGTACAGTCTCTGCTTCACATTCATAGTGTTGGTAAAAGACCTCCTATTCATGTTGATTTCCTTGTGCAACAAATGCATGTGGTTAGATTTAGGCTACAAAAACATGTTAGGTGAAGAAAAAAACATCATGGTTTGGCTCAACATTCATGGTAAGCAAACACCAGGCTCCTGGGTGAAAGTCCAGTATTTGTTGGATCCATCCCCCCCGTGTCCGTCCTATAGGGACTTACCAGCTCCTTACGTTGCATTATTATTATTATTATTATCCAGTCACACAGTCAGTAGAGTCTCAGCATCCGGGTTGCCAATTACGACTGAGCTACAATGGCTGACGGTGCAACTAAACCCAAACGACCTCGTTATGATTCCCAAAAATGCCAAGACAAAACTCGAGGCAAAGCGAGGGTCTATATAGGAGATGCTTTTGAACGGTGGAGACGGTTGAAAGCGGAGAAGAATTTGAAATCGGATGTCGAAGTGGCTACTCTTCTCCTCGACAGGTAAGCTTTAGCCAAAGTTGGCTAACTAGCATCATAGCTAGACGGGGGTGGACATTTCGAATACTTTCAACTGTTATTCATTTTCACTTTCATACATTGTAGCCCATGTGCAGGTGGGTCATCGACCCGACTGATTTTTTTGAGAAACAAATGTTAGCAGCACGGCAAGCAGCATTAGCAGTGTCCCGGTACATAGCATTAGCAGCCGGCTCCTCCTCCGCTGTATCCCGGCAGCAGCGTTAGCAGCAGAGAAGCCGGACTTGCTCGAATGGGGGGCAGACACGACTCGCGGCAGTATTTTGAATCTGAGTGCAGTAACCGTTTTGGCCACATTCTTACATACGGCGCCTTTAAATAAGCAACTGCATGCTAAAACATTCACCATGTCAACTTTATAAGAAATAATACGTCAGTGTTGTGTTACAGCCTGTTGCAGTGCCCCCAAGTGGCAAAAAAATGAGTAAAAAAACTTAATGCAGGTTCAAAAATCTGAAAGCAATCATTCGAATTTTCAACATGTCTGAGATGAGGACCACATATGTCTGTTTAAGAGAGTTTAGCTTATAACCATTGTCCATCTTCAGTGAGTCATGAACCGTAGTTGCATCAAAACCTGCATGTGGAAATACCAGTCGACCTGACACTAGATAAAACACCCTGCTGACTGATACTGAGGCATGATGTCACTGGAGATGATCAGAGAAGTATATTACAGTTTCTCAGGAGGAAGCATTGGAAGCAATAATGCCAAATCTTTGTCTTATTTTTGTTGCAGTGTAGAATCTTCTGGTTTCCTCTCTGGGAACATTCAAGTCTTATCTGTACATCTGTAGTCAAATGTCAAAACAGGCTCATCTCTCCAGTTAAGTGGTTGTGTGTGTGTAATGGCCATGGCGGTTTTATACTGTGATTTGTTTTTTTCTTTCGAGGCATTTCTTCACCACAGCTGCCTCTCGCTCTTGCCGGTAGAGACAGAGCGAGGATGACACTGAAGGCTGCAGGGATCATTAAGCACTAAGTTACAGAGGAAAATGTTTCAGTCTCATGAGCTGCACACTGGGGAGAGAGGCAACGGGATCTGGGGTCAGTATCACAAAGCAAGTCTGGCGAAGTCTCAGTGAAGCCACATGGCACAGAGACTAACACCGTTGATGCTGTATAACAGGTACAGGTACAGGTATCATGGTGCTGGTTAGCAGCTGGCCCTGTTAACTCAGGGTTTTCAGAGCAGTATGACACACTTGCTCCGTCAACAGTGGTTTCAGTTTGGAAAAATAAAGTCTTTACTCAAAGTTCATGGTGAACAAATCTTACTCGAAGGAATACTTAAAGCCCAGTTCACACCAAAGATTCACGATGAGACGGGTAGAAACAGGCAACTACTTGCAATGCAGCGCTCTGCAACATTCTAAAACCCTGCTGGTTCACACCAATGCAACTAGATGAGACGGTGTATCATCTCTATGCAACAACTCTTTGTACCTCAGCTCTGTTTGCAGCTTTCCAGGCTGACCATTTGTATGTCAGTCAGTCATGCTGTGTTACTTTGAGTTCATGAATACTTTGGTTTTCTCACATTGCTCCACTGAAAACAGCAAGCATATGAATTTATGAGGACCGCATTTAACAACAGCAAAACTATATCAAAACATCAGTTTACCAACTCTCACAACATTTGCAGTATAATCCAAGTCTCATTTATCTATTCGTATGCTCAGTACTTCCCAAGCACATGCATTTTCACTAAAAAACTTCAGTATTGGAGTGTGGCTTTGGAGACAGCATCGATAGGTTTTACTTTCGGTTAAGTTTGTTGAGCATCTTCTTTCTAAACCTAACCAAGAAAGACAAACTTCTAACAGCTGGATTATACATGAGTTGTGTGAAAGTTTGCGAACCGATGATTTGAATTAGATTCGCAGTTGTCAAACGTGGTTGCTAATGACTTCAGTGCATCAAGAATGTTGATGAATTGGATGGAAATGGAATGAAATGGATTCTTTATTAATCGTGGAGGCATGTGAGTTTTCTGCCCCAATTCAATGTGTGGGGTGAAGTATTGCTTTAAGGTAGAGAAGAACTAAACACAGGGTCCCCACACATTTTCATAGACAAAATTTCAAAACTTTTCCATGACTTTCCAAAGAGCCATGATAAAATTAAATAAAAAAATCTTGCCCTACTTGCCCAGCATTTTTCACATTTCTGATATTTTTTATATCAGATTAATCTCAGCTAACTGGCTTACATGGATGGGGAGACGGACCACAGGGAGGAAATGAAGAGAAGTTCATCATGGTAAACAAAACGTTGTCAGACGCATATTAGAGCTACGTTACATTGACAGCTTCCGAAAAAATTAGTAGTTATGTTACATTACGTAGAAGAAGTCCTCTGATATAACAATTAATACTTACTGTGACCATATTTAAAGTCATCAAACATTGTGCAAAAATATTCTCAATCAGCAGCTTCAGTTCAAAAGAATCTGCATCAGGAAATGTATGGATAAATGCGTATGTAATGACAGTGAGCAGCAGACTGACTGAATGTGGAAACACTGACACATACTGTTGAAATTGCACTTCTTTTTAAGACATCTCAGGCTGTTCATCTGTTTTGTAAAAGGATGAACGTCTACAGAAAGTAATTCTTTACACAAAAAAGGGAAAATACGAAACAGATGAATTCAGATGTCTGTCTGAGGTCTATTAGTTTGACTTAAGTCGTAGTTGAGGTTCATCTTTGTGAGCTGACATGAACCTGCTCTGAAACAGGATAGCTGTGCCGCATAAATTACCATGGTGATCTAGTTAAAAAAAGAAAGCCAGCTTCGTGACACTAGAAAACCTGACTTATAGCCCCAAAATAGCTGCTAACCCACTAATCTGTATTCATGCTTTGTGTACAGGCTCCTGATGTGTACATCATTAATCCAGGGACACATACAGGATGACATGTAGTCGTGCTTTGCAGAAACTTCCTTTACACACTGAAGAAGTTCACCAAGAGTTTTAAAAGATATATATAATTAACACCAGCAGGAGTAAACAGAGGACGGAGGCTAATGAGTCTTATTATTTTCTCCCACAGCTCAGGGTGTATACTTAACCTGTCCTCTTCCTCCGTACACGAGGTACATAATCCTGACCGGAATACTAATTGTTATGATTTCCCAGCTCTGAAAGACTCTGATAGCGAGCTTTGTTTTTTAGCGCAGGACGAGTGAGAGTGAATCAAAAGAAAAGAGGGCGTATTTTAATCATGGTCTCACAGCGATAAAGGGGAGGAAGAGAAACCCTCAATGCTGCTACACCTGCAGCAATCACTCCATCTGCTTTAATTGTTCTACATCTGCAGCATCAGGAAGCCAAACAGATTCTGCACATTCAAAAAGACTGTGGCTCGGCTCACGCTGGCCTTTAAGCTGCTTAAAACCCAACATACATTCTCTTGGAAAATTAATTGGTTCCTTTGGGCATGTAGTTACACACTTGGCCTAATAGGAAGGCAGAGACATACATGACGGACAAAAGGTGGATTCCAGTACAGATCAGATATGTTTTAATTGTGCTGCTGTCACTTTCTGTGTTCGTCTGAGGCGTTTTCAATAACGCTCTGTCATAAAGCTGACTGTATTGATGCTTTTGAACGCAGGCTCTGCAGGGAATCTAAACCTGCTTGATGTATTGGGCATGACAGCACATTGGAAGCAAGTAATTACAGCATTACACGGTCAATTCAATTCTCGCCGAGATTCACAACCGGCTGAGTGTGACTATGCAGGAGTTCCTTGAGACGACGGAGTGATTTGACTCTGCATATCGGATGAGGAAAGAGCCACGGTTAGTTCCAAATTCAGATTCAACGTATGCAATTAAAATGGGATTCAGGTAGTTTGGTGAGATTTGGGCTAAGAAGTCTCATTCTTTAGTTAGGTGTTGCTCAACAATATAAGGTTTACGAGGGACAAAGTCTCTAAAAAATATTTTTTTCTAGCCAGGAATCCAGACAGTTTCATCAACATCCACAGCTACACTTCTTTATAAGTAACCCATCAGCTGTCTGAGTGAAGGGACGGACACCTTCCATCCAATCACCACAATAAATGTTGGCACTGTACGTTTCTGCAAACCATTGATATGTAACATCTGTGTGTTGTTATGTAGGGATATGTTGAAACGTAACATTTCTAAAGCACTGCATAGTCACAAAACACACTTGGTTATGGTTAGGAGAAGATCATGGTTTGGTTTAAAGGACTCGCTGCTGATGGCACAATCACAACAGGAGATGTCTCTAACAGTAGTCTGCAGCTTGGCAGCCATCTCACCTATGTGTCACAGCATCCATTATCCCCATCCACCTTTCAGATAACAAAGTCAGCTCATCTAATCAGAATAATGTCACTTTAGAAATGTTATGATATGTATGAAACAAATGTGCAGCCAACATTTTCTCCTGGCGACTGAGCTGACATCGGCGCTAATGACCGAGACCAGCTCAGTCATGACAACAAGTCAAGTGAACTCACCGGCCAGCGTTGACCTGACGTCCAGCTGAGTTGAACGCTGTGTGTTTACATCCGCTTCCATGTGATCCCTGTGTGTTTCTGTGGAAGTCTCAGGCTGATACTGACACACTTCTGTCTGTGCAGAGAAAGACAAGATAGAAACAGGTATTCATTAGACAGTAGACGTCTATTTTTAAACTTCAGGAAATCATATCAGCTATCTGGATGGAGATCAAACACAGGGGGCTGGAGCCTATCTCAGCTGACACTGGGTGAGAGGCAGGGTACACCCTGGACAGGTCGCCAGACTATCACAGGGCTGACACATAGAGACAGACACATACACACCTACGGACAATTTAGAGTCACCGATTAACCTGCATGTCTTTGGACTGTGGGAGGAAGCTGGAGTACCTGGAGAAAACCCACGCTGACACTGGGAGAACATGCAAACTCCGCACAGAAGGGCAGAAAATGGAAATACTCAAGTAAAAGCATCTTAATTTGTGGTTCAACAGTATTTGAGTAAATGGAGTGTTACTTTTCATCACTAATTTGACATTAATAAGCATTAAAACTGGTTTCCTGGTTGCTTTCTAATACCAAAATCCTTCCATTCCTCCTTCTGCAACTTGTAACATGTGCCTCTGATACATTCAGCTGTGTGGCATCGTGACCACAGAGTGCATTATTTGTGCTCAGAAGGTCCAGATGGATTCAGCTCTCCCTCCTGAGCCCTGTGACCTTAGGGTATATATGAAAAATATGAACGCATCTCTCTGCAGCCCTGACTGGCGCCCCATAGGAGACCTTCAGATTTTCTGTAAAGATACTCAGACGATTTATGTCATCTGGGTGGCAAACTGCAATAAGACACAGCAGAAGCCTGTTGTAAGAGAGTCAGAACTGGAGAAATTAAACTCTATCCATCCGAGGAAAAACTTGAATAAATGACGTGTGCAGCCTAAAATTCACAGTTTTTACCACTGAAATCATTCATCGTGTACTAGCGCTCGTTGTCTATGTCACACTTTGGCGTTTATTGTTTTTCAAATGACAAATAGGGCAGCGGTCTCTATGGGGCGATCAGTCGCCACATCCAGTTGCGCACGACTTGGTGACATCAGTGGGGACGAGGGGTCCTGAAAAATGACTCCAGCGTTGGTGTGACGACAGTGACCGGTGAGTATAAATGCTGAGAGGGGAAGTTATCTGCTCATACCTCCAGACTTGGCCTTTACGGGTCACCAACCGCAGCGAGAGGCTGAGAGCAACAATCATCACTGTGCGCTACACAGAGGAGAGAGGAGACTTTGGATACTTCTCAGGTAAGTCTGGCGCACTTCAGGATAATGTCTTACACATGTGAGTGTCTTTTGTGGGTTTATGCGTTAATCTAATTATTTCGGAGGTTGTTTAGACAGCGTGGCATTCTTTTTGCATATTTTCTGTCTGTAAAACAAAATTAAAATGCTGCTGCTGCTGTGGTGAAATTATTCAAATCGTCTCCAGTGCAGATTGGCTTGCTTTAGGATTTCCAAGAACTTGTAACCGGTCAGAATTTAAGGACAACAGTCAGCTTAAATAAAAATGCTCTTGATGCAGTTTGCACTAGGTAAATTATCTCCTGACTGTTATACATGTCTTTTCAGAAAAATAACATTTCGGGTCTCTATGTAGAATCAAGTCACTTAAAAAATGCAGCTACTTCTGTGGATCCATGTGCTTAGAGAAACTTAAATTTAATGTCTTACATATTGTGTTTCAAATCGACGACGATCTAGTTCTTCATCAGACGACCAACTACATTACCATGAAGTCGACATGTCTGCTCATCCTGGCTTCTCTCGTGGTCTGCAACTTGACGCTGTCTGGAGGACAGGGCATCCCCGCAGACGATGAGACGGACGGACGGACCATAGACGACATCATACTACAGAGAGCAGAGAGTCTCCTGTTACGGTCCATCCTCAAAAAGATGCAGGAAGAGGACGACAGAAACGGTGCGTAAAATATGTGTTGGATCAATTAGTACCGTGTTCAACCTAAAAATGTTTTTCAGTTTTTAACCTGTCATTAAATTCAAATTCCCACTTCTATGTCTCGTGTTTTAAACTGAAAGTCAAAGCGGTAACATGTTCCAACCGTTTTGCGCTTTACGCGTACTTTTGGGTGTTTTTCACCATATTATAAATGTTCACAAAATGTTTGAAATTGTGTTTTCAAACATGACAATGGAAAAGAATCTTCTACCAATTTAATATGGCCCAAGGAATTTGGAACATCAGCTACAGTCGTCTGTGCGTAATTTACGCACGGCATAGACAAGTTGTGGAAACACAATTTGCTGTAATCTAAAAGTAATCTAACAAATGTTTTTCCTTCTCCAGAGGGATCTTCCTCTCAGACAGAGTGGGTGACAAAACGACAGCATCCCGGTAAAAGATACAGCGAGGGTTTGGAGAAGCGCCAGCATCCGGGGAGGAGAGAAGAAGACGAGGATGGACAGTACTTGGATGTTGAAAAGAGACAGCACCCGGGCAAACGCGAAGACGAAATGCACTCGTTCATGGAGCTCCAGAAAAGGCAGCACCCGGGAAAGCGCACCACGATGGGACACATTTCTGAAAACCCTGTCATGCTCCTGAGTGAACTTTCAAAACGACAGCACCCGGGGAAGCGCTACCTGGTGCTGCACAGCAAACGCCAGCACCCAGGTAAGCGCCACCTCGAGGATGAGGACTTCGATGAGGACTGGGATGCGGATGCAGACGCAGACGACGACCTCGCTGAGTTGGAAAAGCGTCAGCACCCCGGGAAAAGGTTTTTGGATAACTCCAGTCCGGATTTGGGCACAAACAGTCCGTGTGACGTGTTGGACCCTACGAGCTGCAGCAAGAGTTTGCTGCTCGACTTTTTAGACAACATTAACAAGAGCCATGCCGAGGAGAAGAGACAACACCCGGGTAAAAGGTTTGCACCCGAGGAGGATTTAGTGGAAGGAGAGTAGGGTTAAAGAAAAGTCTGGCGCGCGTGTAGTGCCGTACTGTAAACAAATTAATGTGTAAATGAAGTGACCATAATGAATTATTAAAAACGAAAAAAGAATTGACGTCATTTAACCTTTTGTGCCACAGTTTTTCTTTGGCCGACAGTTACTGTATCATCATCGCAACTCCTTTATTTGCTGTTGGTTTCTTTGGAGAGCTTGTGCGTAATTGTCCTCCAAAATGACTGTATCGCTGTAAATAGGGTTTTCATGAGAGTGCGTGCCCTATGTTGATCTTTATTTACCAATCCTTATTAGAATTTATTAGTATTTATTTCGTTAATTAGACTAATTAAGCTTAAATCAAAGTCCCAGGATGAAAGCATGGGTCTACTGGCTTTTGCGATGTCGCCTCTGTGAGGCAACACACGCTCGTCAGTACAACACATGCTTCAGCGAAAGAGGCTCTGCAGAGGAAATCCCTCCATTGGTTGATTTGTGTTCCATTCTTTTCTACTTATGTAAAATATAACGAATACCACAGCAAATAAAATGTGTCATTGATTATTTTTCTACATATTACTGCATGGATTATTTAACCTACTGTTGTAAATTGAACGCTATACCTTTGCCTTAACCGCCAATGTTTTTTGTTGGACAATAAAACGCATTGGTTAAAACGTATGGTTTGCTTTAGTTGCAGTAATTCCCGCCTGAGTGCACCATTAAAGTCTATTAAACTGTTTATTTAACCCAACAGGTCTAATTAGTGTGTGGTCCAACAAAGCAGCCACTCTGCCTCAGTCTCATCTAGAAAGATTAATTAAATTCAGCAGCAGCAGACAGAGCGTGTCAGGAATTCTCTTCTCACTTTAATTGGGCTCATTCCATCAGAGCAGCTGCCCACGGGCCTGATCAATATGTAAATTATTCATCAAGCACGTGAGGCAGAGATGGAGACTTCATGGAGCTCTGCTGCAGCACACACAACTTACAGCTCCAGCGGTGATGCTTCAGTGGACTGACATTAGGCAGGAGAATGCACACTATCTGATACACAGGTGAATTATATTTCATGCATGAAGTGGAAACTGGAAATGCACCAAGGACAGGCACATTTATATAGAATTTACAGATGTGTATGAGGTGCCATTAAAAAGTACACAAGCCTGTCTGAGAGAAGCAGGACACTGGTGCACACACACCAACACACACCTGTCGCTTTCAGTGGTATCCAACATTTTTGGCTTGTGAGCCCTCAAAATGAACGAAAAGAAGCATTTGCACACTAAAATCTGTGCAAAATATCTACAATAGAGCAAGCTGTCGGTCAGAAACCTTATTCAAGGCACTCACTTGTTGCCTGTTTATGCCTTGAGGAAGGTCTCTGACCAAAGGTTTGCTCTGTGATAAAGATTTTTGCACAGATTAGTGTGCGGATGCGTTAATCCATTCATTTTGACAGTTTTATTGCCTCAGCACCTCAGTAAAGGTGTGTTTTCTCCTCCATTTTTGAATCTCATCTTGTTTGTGAGCCCTCAAGATGAAGCAAAGTCTACTTGTGTCCACTCATCACAGGTTGTATGTGGTATTTCCTTTTAGATTGTTTCATTTAAAGGAGTTTTAAAGTCCCCAAAAGGTAAAACTGCTGAGGAATTGACAATGCAAAATAAAATAAAAAAAATTCTTATACATCCAGTTATCTTTAGAATTAGAGTCCTGACCTTTAGGATTGAAAACTGCTGACATAGTCAAACCAGTTTAATTTGACTGACTGACTAGGAGGGCCCCGGGGCATGAATGAGCTTTGGGTCCAAATTACCTCATGGCTCATACACATGGCATCTTAATGTGCTTTACCATAGAGCCCCAGAAACTGAAGTGTAGTCTAATAGCTTATACAACTAAACTTAAACTGAAATAGTCTTAAGTCCTAAAAACTAGCCCAGCCTCGGGGACCCACCTCAGGGCTTTCATCATCTCAGGTCATATTTTAATGCATATTCCTGGACTAATTTGCAGCTAATTAAAGTGTCCCAAACCATCTGACACACAATGAACCCAAGCCCCCCTGGAGCACTTTCCCAGTTGCACACCAACCTTGCATTTACTAAAATAAGTTAACTCCCAGCCCTCTCCATGAGTGAGGACAAACTTTTGTGTAGCATGAACTGCTCATGTTTGTTTCAGAGAGCCCGGGTCACTTAGTTTGCACATCAACAGCAGACAGAAGCAGAAGTGAAGGAAGAAACGCAGACACAATGCCAAATGACACAGATCTACCTACACTGTGCTCCAGTGTTGTGATGCGGCGTCCTCAGCCGGTGTCACCCGGTTCGTTTCCGACTGGGATGATGGTGACGGAAGTGTGGAAGTGAAGATGGAGGGAGGTGATAAACAGTCCATGAGAGAACATAAACAAACCTCGGGAGGCTCTGAAGGTCAGACTGCGTATAAATAATAAAGGCACTGTGAGATTCAGGTGATGAGGTTGGGAAGGAAATCAAGTGTGGAGGAAGCACAGGCAAGGTGTTGCACGCGTGGAGAGGCTCACAGCGCTGCCTACAGGTGAGGTGATGTGTTGAAACCGGAAATGGGAATACAGAGGATGAGGGTGGAGTTATTATTAAAATCTATGGGATGGAGAGGAAAGTGATTTAACCTACAATGAGGCAGGAAAGGGTGCACGTTGCAGATAAAAAAATAAAATCCATTATTGCTATTATTATTTATGACAATATTAATATTATAAATGATAATAATAGGCCTCCATCGATATCCATCCAAAAATATATCAGCGAAATTTAGAATTGATATCAAGTATTCTTGCACTTTCTGTCAACTAGAATTAGAAACCATCTGTCATCTGTCTTCTTTCTTCTTTCTTCTTCCGAGGAAATCATACTTCCCATGGGTGAAAACTCACCAAACTTTGCACAAAGGTCCAGTCTCATGCCAGATATCCTCAGCTGTAAACTCAAGCCAATAGTCCTGATGGTGGCGCTACAGCAAGCGTCTAAAGTTCAAAACTTTGAAAATTCACAACAAATCAACCATACGTGCTACAACTTCACAACTTTCATCAAACTGTAGCCACAATACGGTACTGTAAACATATACATGCAAATTCTTGCTAAATAAATCTTCAATGTTCATGAAAAAATGACAAAATTCTAGAGTCATGGTAGATGATGTGTGGCAAATTTCAGAATTTTATCTCAAAAACTGAATTTAAAAAAATAGACGGTTGAAAAAAAAAAAAAGTACTTTTGCGAGATCTCGCAAAACTCACGAGCACTGATTTAATGTCTTTATATTTGAGGCCAATCTCAAAATAAAACTCTATGAGCCTCTCCCACGGGTGAATGCGCTCCATTGTTGCGTTTGTTTGCAGTCTCTATGGGCCAAACTGACCTGGAAGTACATTACAAAGTACTTTTTTTTTTTTTTTTCAACCGTCTATTTTTTTTCCCTTCCATGTCCCTTTAGGGGCTCCGTAGCTTTTCCATGCATGGACGGCTGCTAAACCTGCACGTCTGGCTTAGTCAATTTGTGAAGCTACACATGAATAGTCAACAACTAATTAGCTCAGTGAGATAGAAATTGATCCTTAGTCTCAGAGCTTGTGAGTTCAAGCCTCAGCTGATGCAAAAGGCAGATTGTGTTGCTAAATTCCTAAATGTCTTCCAATTCTTCTGCTTGTTGCTCAGAATTGCCTAAAAATGCTCGTACCCGACCCATTGCAGCAGCTATAATTTCTTTTGTCACTGTATACCAGAATATTTGGGCAGATGTTCAACATTATTCATAAAGGCAAAGAATTCAGATAAAGACATTTAATATGTTTTGAGGCAATAATTTTATTTTTCTCTGTACAATTTTATTGAAATTACCACCCTCACAAGAAAAGATGGTAGACGCCAAACCATTTTTTTTTTTTTTTAATCAAGAACTGCAACAGCAATAAGAGGCCTCGAGATTAAAAAGCAATTAAAACTAACTGTGTGTTCGATACACGTCTTATTGACTGATGAGACACTATCTTGAATTTATATTACTTTTTAAAATACATGCATATTTCTCTCTCTATGTATATCGCTGTATTTGAACTTTGCCTCTGTACCCCTAGTATGGTTTTGTATGTACATAACATACCTTTGTACTTAAAGTAATGAATTAAACAACAGAAAGAGCAGGAAGGCAGAGTGGGTACTGAATGACAATTTAAGAATAGAAAAGAAAGAGATCTATCATTACAAGCAGCAGCTCACCATCTCAAACTGACTTGAGAGGAGGTAAGAGACAATCTTTAGACACAGTCAGGAACCCTGTGGTTAATACTTTAAAGAGGGTCAAAGCAAGTGGGCAGATGTGATGTGTGTGCAAGAGACTTGACTGAAAACTCACATGGATTTTTGTGATATAGAGAGGAAGGGAATGATGGAGGGTGTGCTGTACTTGTTAAAGAAGACTTAGGCTACCTTAAAGAGCACTGGGTAAAGGTGAAGGCCAGGAATATTGTGGTACATGGAAACATGGTGATCATTTATTATTATAATAGGCCTACATGAGGAAGGTTAGAGGTTACTGGAAGTTTAAGTCATCAGGGTAGATGCCACACAGAGTGTTTATGTAAATGGTCTGAAATGTGATCATTCCCTTGCATACAAAAGGAGTCATGCAGAAGTGGGAAGACCTTTAAGACACACAAAGACAGTTGGTGAGTGAATTCGGGAGAACTGCCTCAATAGCAGAAGTGCGCAGTATGATTAAGAGGATGGGCGGGAACAGAAGGGAAGAGCAGTACCCAGTTTTGAAGCAGAAGTCGTAGTAAACAGACTGAAGAGAATAATCTGAGTGATGGTGAAAGTGTTGTTCACATTACATACACAGTTCAGTACTGTGCGTACAGCGTACAGCAGCACGTGTACTAACAGGAACTAAGAAACGAGATCATATTTCTCCTGTTTTAGCTTCTCTGCACTGGCTCCCTGTAAAATCCAGAATTGAATTTAAAATCCTACTGTTAACTTATAAAGCTCTAAATGGTCAAGCTCCATCATATCTTAGTGAGCTCATAGTGCCATATTATCCCACCAGAACACTGCGCTCTGAGAA
>NC_065521.1:31691213-31747711 GCF_006386435.1 Epinephelus moara | reverse complement strand
TTTTCCTTATCCGCTGCGAGGGTCATAAGGACAGAGGGATGTCGTATGCTGTAAAGCCCTGTGAGGCAAATTGTGATTTGTGATATTGGGCTTTATAAATAAAATTGATTGATTGATTGATTGATTGAGTTCAGGGAGACAACATCATTGATTGATTGATTGATTGAGTTCAGGGAGACAACATCAATTTTACATTCAGTTTACACTATAGAGGCTCATGCACACCTTCAGTGGAAAATATCCATAGGTGGACAAAAGGGAATTCCCACAACCTGTCTTGTTACTTGCAATAAACTTTATTAGGAAAACATCATCAGGTAAATAAAAGAACAAAGAAAAAAAACAAAAAAACATATATAGATAATGCCCACTGCAGCGAGGCCAATCAGAGACCATGATCTGACAAAGCACTCAGTCCCACAGTCTGTGTGCATTCAGCCCAACAGAAGGCACCTCCTGCCATCAAATATGATCAGTGTTTGCAATACATATTTACATTGAATGATATAATGTTAAAAACAAATGGCTACTGGTAAATCTCAAACCAAAACAACTCAAATTTGGCCACCCCACATACATAGCTCCAAATGGGAGTCAGGCAGTCACAATAGCAATGATAAGAACTTTCTTTCAGTCAGATAATTTGAGAAAGATTCTATATTACATGATGCTGAGAGATCTTAAAGACGGAGCTTCATGAAAACTTCTGGTCATTTACATCAGGGTGTGGGAGGAACCAAGGCAGCCAAAAACATGAAGGGAGGCTAAAATAATTCCTGTAAGCATTAAAATTGAATCTGTGAATTGAATCTGATCTGAGTGAAGAATCAAAAGAGAAGAAGAAGAAGAAGCAGAGGGAGAAGAATTTTTGAATTTTTAACACAACCTTTATAGCTATCACAAAAAAGAGAGATATCAACACAAACACCAGCAATCAACAATCAACACATCTTAGTTTTCACAAAAAAGGAAAAAGAACAGAACCAGCAAAGTGGGGGATGCCCGGCCCAACACAAAGTTGAACATCTGACACTTTGTGCGATGTTTCTGACTGTATTTGAACCCAAGAATAAAAACCTGCTGAGAGAAGACCTCACAAAACACTCTGAATAAATTCCTTAAAAGACCAAACAGTGAACTGAGCCTGCAACAATCTTGCGTTGTCATTAACATTTTTAAAATCAGGCACAATCTTCAGGAATGGAAAAGAGTCATTATTAACAGGACAAAGGGAAGAGGAAGAAGAACAAGAGGAAAATTAAGACGAAGATGAAGAACAAGATCGAGAAAATGAAGAAGAAGACGACGACAACGAAGAAGATGTAGAAGAAAAAGATGACAAAGAAGAAGAAGACAAAGACGATAAGCAGATGAAGAAAACGAAGAAAAGGATAAAGAAGAGGAAGAACAAGAACAAGAAAATGAAAAAGATGAAGACAAAGAGGAAAAGAAGACAAAGAAGAGGAAGAAGAAAAGAAGACGTAGAAGACAAGGGAGGAGGAGGAGGAGGATGAAGAAGATGAAAAAGAAGTAGAAAAAAGAAGAAAAAGAAGATGAAGAAGAAAACAAAGACAAAGGAGAGGACGAAGAAGAAAAAGAAGATGAAGAAGAAAACAAAGAAGACGAAGATGAAGAATAAGAATAAGATGAAGAACACGAAAAAGAAGATGATGAAGAACAAGTAAAACAAAGAAGAAAAAGAGGAAGACGAAGAGGAAGATGAATAAAACAAAGTAGAAAAGGAAGAAGGAGGAAGAATAAGAACAAGACGAAAACATGAAAAAGAAGATGAAGAACAAGAAAACAAAGAATAAAAATTAGATGACGAAGACAAAGATGAAGATTTGAAGAATGAGAAAAAGAAGAGGAAGAAGATGATAAAGAAGAAGAAGAGGTAGACGAAGATGAAGAAGAACAATAAAAGCAAAGGAAAACGAGGAAGAAGATTTGAAATGATGGAGCATCTTCAGTGTGCGTTCCGTCTGTCTTGTCCCTCTTGTCTTCCCTTACCGACTGTATGCTAATCACATGACCAGGCAGGGCTGCTGCTGTTGCAGCTGGTGTTGTCGAGCTGTCAGACAGAATACTAACTGTCAACCACGCAGTTATTGTTGGATTAATATGTAAGTATAACGCATCCATCGTGTTTACAAGTCCTCGTGTGTTTGTTACGTGAAGTTTGAAGTTATTTACTCCCGTGTTTTGAACACCAGGATCACAGAAGCGATGACTAAAGAAAGCGAGGGCTGCTTCTAGTTAGCATCATGTAGCTAACGTTTCATTCTCTGCCCAGTGGCGGCTAACGTTACATAAACATTAAACAATATGACTTTAGCAGTTGTTAGTTAACATACAGATATCACACACTGATAAATAGCGCTCCCTTACAGACAGAAACACGAATACGTATCGTCTAGTTTGTTGTTCAGTGACTGCGTGGGCTGGACACAAGCTGGGTTTAATATAAAGTCTTAGCTAGCTAACAGCACTTGTACAAATGTGGCGTTAAAACCCAATGTAGGGGCATTTAAGTGTGCGCGAGCCCATGTTTGATGTGTAGCATCTGTGCAACTCATAATATAGTCTGTAGTGATGCTAGCTTGTTAGCTACGGTTTAAAAAAAGGTCATGCAGCTTTTAAAAGTGGACAGTGTACGTCAGAATAAGGGCGTACATTTGAAACTTTACACCAGCATATTACACGATAATTAGCTAAATCTGTAAAGCTGTAATAGCCCCAGTCATACTCTATTATACAGTAATATATTTCAGCTTCGCAGTCCTGTCTGATTTAGTGTTTTGTATGTTGCTGAGGGTGTTTATTGCACTGTCACTCCTGTCTTTCCATGTTCAAATCACATTTCTACAATCTACCAGCCACTCAATAGATTGCCATTGTTTTTGGGCTGGTGAGTGAAGCAAATCTTGCAGCCACTTGCATATTTGACCAGCATTTGGCTGTTGGCTGGTTATGCAAACTTACTAGGTTTGCATAAGTAGTCAAACGCAATTGGAACTGCCATTCAAAACAGAACACATGTTTAAATTTCTAATCCCTAAAAATATCTTGACTTTAAAGTGTGGATGTTAAGTGTTTGTCTGCTTTGCCCTGCTCCTCAGTGTCCCAGGACTTTTCTCTGGCGCGATGGAGCTACTATGGGGTGTTTTGCACACCCCGTGACATGTGGACCGCAGCGAGAATCTCCCACCTTGCATCTCCTCAGCAACACAGTCGACCGCTGTCATGGCCTCCAGTTATCCACCCCCCTTTGAGGGCACAGGTGAAGTGAAGGAGGGCTTTCTTTGCCCACTGTGCCTAAAGGATCTTCAGTCATTCTACCAACTCCAAGATCACTATGAAGAGGAGCACTCTGGGGATGACCGCCATTTTGGGGGGCAGCTCAAAAGTGAGTCCCTTTGATTGTGCTTGGGGACTTTTCATCTTTACGTCATTTGAGTCTATTATGTCCTTGTGCAAAATGGAAAAAAAAAAGTATTATCTAGTTTAGCAAAAAGACAGCATGGTGTTTGTAACAAGCAGTTTAAGCAGCACAATTTGAATTTGAAATAAGGGCACTGCAGTGTTGCACCAGGGGGAATTGTTGCCAGGATGAATTGGCAACTTTCTGTCGCAGCCTCTCAGGGAGGGACAGTAGATGGAAGATGATGACTTGATCACTTATAAAGGTTAATAATGAAACTGAAAATTAGTAGATGTTCGTATGGACTTGCAGGCAGTTGTTTCCTAATTTTCTTTGTGCACAGGTTTGGTTCAGAAGGCAAAGAAAGCCAAAGACAAGCTGTTGAAGAGGGATGGAGATGACAGACCGGATACAGGCACTTATGAGTCCTTCTACGATCCCTACATGTGGGAGCCTCAGGAACTGGGTGAGACTGGAAAACTGGACTGTAAACTGGGTGGAAATAAATCTCCGCTCTTCTGTTTTTGTTCATTGGTTGCTTTTTATATCATTTGGATAAAATTAATTAGTGATAAGAACAATATTAAGCAGCAGCCACATGCTGATATCGTTTGGTTTCCCTTTCTCTTTGCTTTTGTAGGAGCGACCAGAAGTCACCTGGACTTCTTTAAAAAGCACCGGGCAGCCAGGATAGATCACTATGTCATTGAGGTCAACAAGCTCATCATTAGACTGGAAAAGGTATGCTTACAATAGCACAAATAACAACTCATTAACACCATGAATCTCATCCTGCTGTTGTTGAAATTACACTTAAGATGGGACGCAACTCATTTACTGTGAAAACTGTTGTTTCAGTTGACGTCGTTTGACAGGGTCAACTCCGATGCCGCCAAAATCAGAGGTATGTCCACATGTTTTCATCACAACCTTGACCCCCTCTCAGTTTATGTCAGAATAAATTGTTTATTATATATATATTAATGAGTGTTTATCCTCCTTTGTAGCCATTGAGAAGTCGGTGGTGTCATGGGTGAATGACTCAGATGTCCCGTTCTGTCCTGACTGCGGAAACAAGTTCAACATCCGGAACAGGCGGCACCACTGTCGTCTCTGTGGGTCCATCATGTGTAGGAAGTGCATGGACTTTGTCCCTTTACCTTTGGCTCGTACGTATGAACACAACCCTGCAAACTAGAGGAAATCATCCAGGTGAAGTCAGGTCTGTGTCTCAGTGCTGTGAAATGTTTGCTTCTGTGTGTTCACAGAAAAGCTGATCAATGGGACCCGAGAGGCCCTGTGTGTACCCGGAAGCCCCCTTCAGTCCCAGTCTCCCCCAGCAGGAGGTGGCGGCGGCAGTGGGATGGGCTCCAGGAGAGGCAGCATCAGCAGCCTGAGCAGCGTCACCTCCATGTTGGAGGAAAAGGATGACGAGAAGATTCGCTGCTGTCACCACTGCATGGACACGCTGCTGAAGAGACAGCAGAAGTTGGAGGAGAAGGACCACATGCCGGATGTGGTGAAACTTTACGAGGTTGGTGCATTAAACTGTCTCACACTTAAAATGACAAGAATCTCTACATTTTACAATCCGTCTCTTCTGTTCACACCAGCAGAGCAGTTGATTCTGTGTTATTTTTTTCAAGCTGTCTTGAGTTTACACTGTTGTATCCTTCCCGTCATTCAGTTTTTGTCTTTTGGGGTTTCCTGTTGTTCACTTGCTCAATTTTTGTCTTCCTGTCAGAGGCTGAGGATGTGCATGGAGAAGGTGGATGAAAAGGCTCCAGAATACATCAGAATGGCCGAGTCACTCAAGTAAGCCCCATAAAAAGCAGCTATTTAATGAGCATCTGGATCTTTGATATGAGAGTGTTGCTTACTGTAATGACTGTTTGCTTTCACAGTGCCGGAGAAACCACCTACAATCTCGACACTGCTGCTGGACTGAGACTGGAAGTGCAGAAATACTACGAACTAATCGATGCCCTGAGGTAGATGTCGATCCTGAAAGACAGTTTCAAAACTGAACGGAAGTCTTTGGTCGTGTTTGTCAAGTATGGAGCTTTTAAAAATATCAAATGGTTCTGTTTTCCTCTCAGCAAGAAGATTTTAACACTAAAAGCAAAAGATGATCCGCCACCACATCCGAAGGCCCTCCAGCTGCAGAGGATGATCCGTTACACAGCCACGCTATTTGTCCAGGTGAAGTTCAGGCAATTCTCAACATAGAGACAAAGACATAAGCCCCATTCGTTCAGAGTGTCTCCTATCAGTATGTCTTCTACATGTGTCTTTGTCGTTTGATCCTTTCTTTCCCTGAATTCACCCATTTCTTTGTGTGTCCTGTTTCAGGAGAAGTTGTTAGGTCTCATGTCTTTACCCACTAAGGATAAATATGAAGAGCTGAAAGAAAAGAGGAAACAGGAACAAGAGAAGAGACTCCAACAAGAGAGACTGGTGAGACTGTGTACTGATACACTCTTCCTCATTGATAACAAGTAACTCAATGTTTAAAACTCATATTTCCCCGCTCAACAGGCAACCCAGGAGACCCTGAAGAGGAGGCAGGATTATGAGAAAAACCGTCCCCCTCCCAGTACTAATGGAGAGCTGCCGCAGGCCCCCAGAGCTCCACGCATGACCAAAGCTGGTGGTTGGCTGCCCTCCGCAGACTCCGTCCATACACGCAGCGAGCACGAGGACCCCCTCCTGCAGCAGATCCAGAACATACAGTCATTCCTTCGCCAGGCACGAGAGGCCCAGAGGGCAGACGAGGTGGCCATGTTGGAGGAGAACTTGCGTCAGCTGCAGGATGAATACGACCAGCAGCAGACCAGCCTGGCCATCGTGCTCTCTCAGAAGCTGGCCGAGGAGGAGAGCATGCAGCAGGGAGAGCTCAATCGTCTGGAAGCCCGGGAGAGGGAGGATAGGGAGCGTTGGGGCCCCGCCATGGGCTCCACCCAGCCTTCCTTCACCTGGGAGAGGTCTCTGGATATCAGTGCAGCAGGGGGCTTCCAAGGAGAGGAAGACGCTGAAGCAGAGGAACTGACTCCGAAAGCTGAGAGGAGTCCATCCTCTGTAAGAGCATTCCCTGCTCTCACAAGCCAGGAGGAGTCACCTCCCAGGCTGAGGAGCTTAGGGGGGCAGGTAACCCCCCCTGGTGGTGAAGGACAGAACAGCACCTCCCTCAACCCTTTCGATGAGGAGGACTCTACTCCCATTGAGGAAGATCCATCCAATCCCTTCTTTGAGGACATAAAGAGGGAGCACAAAGAGGTAACCAATGGGAAGAAAGAATACAACCCATTCGATGAAGATGAAGAGGTCAAGGAGGACAAACAGGCTGAGACCGCACCTGGCAACCCGTTCGAGGAGGATGAGGATACTGACACAGGTAACCCTTTCCTGGAGGCCTCTGGGAACTCTCCAGAAGTCTCGACCAACCCCTTCGATGGAGACGATGATGATGAGGTTCTGCCAGACGTGGACATGATAGAGGAGGAGCTGCTGCTGCAGCAGATTGACAACATTAGGGCCTACATTTTCGATGCCAAGCTCAGCGGCCGTCTTGACGAGGTGGAGCTCCTGTCAGAGAACCTCCGAGAGCTACAGCACACCCTACAGGAACAGAAGAAAAAGAAGCACTGACACCTTCCCCCGATTACCTGCTACTTACCAAGTCCTGCAAGGCTAGCTCACTTTACATGACTCATGAGCCCACTGATTGTAGTGTGGGTGAGGTCTGCTGCACCACTAAAAGATTAGAATAGTCCCAAAATTAAATACATACGTAGAGCTCAGTAGCCTGGAGTGACTCCCTTAATTTCCACACATACTTTTAACCACTTATCCTGTACAGGGTCGCAGAGGGCTGGAGCCTTTCCCAGCATGCACAGTTTTTAAGCACTGCAAGTAAAAACACATTTGTACAGGCATGTTGCTGAAGATACTAACCCTGTTGTATCGGGGCAAACATGAACTATGGAAGACAGAAGAATGACATTTAAACATTTTTTTATGGGACAGCCAGATGGTTGAGTTGAGTGTGGCTGTGGAAGTCAGGATGTATGATTTGGCTCTCTGGTAGAAGCTGTGAACAAAGTCAAAATGTAATTGTGGCCACAAATGGGAAGTGATTTGATGCCTGTCTCAAAATGTATCGTTAAACAAAACACTTTCAATATTTGCAGTAGTATTCTCTCAGATCTGTAAGACTTGGATGTTTAAAATCGGTGGAGTTCCCTTTTAATTCCACTGATATTAGTGCCGTCTTGTTTTAGCTACAACTTTATTTGTGTTAACTGCCTGTTGTTCATTGAAGCAAAGCCAAAGAACCAAACCATGCATCACTGTTTTAACTGGGCCATGACAAATTATGAAAACCCTCCGATGATTTAATGACACACAAATTAAATTAAAATGTTATGACCATATTTGGGCAGCCTAGTGTTTGAAGGAAACTGATCATTAAATAGTACCATATTAATTACAGGCTCAAAGGAATACTTCACCTACAAAATGCCAGTTTGTGTTTTAATCAGTCGTGCTGTGTTACCCCGAATTTGTGAGGAAGTTTTTTTTCTCGCGTGCCTCCACGGAAAATGGATTTATTGATTGATATATCAAACCACCTGTTACGAACTCTCACGCAACTCATGCAGTATATTCCAAGTCTCATTTATCCAGTTGTATGCGCAGTACTCACCAAACGTGCATTTTGCTAAAACCTTACTAGATAAAACTGTACTGAACTCTCTTTAAAGCCAGACTTCAATACTGAAGTTTTTATTTTTTTTTTGTAACAAAAATGCATGTGTCTGGGATATACTGAGCATACTACTTGATAACGGAGACTTGGATAGTACTGCATGAGTGTTGTGAAGATACTGGAATTTCTAATTCAGATACAATAACTTAAAATATTGGTATTAGATACAATTTTCGACACCACGGGGAAAAATTGACCCATGAAATAATTATAATGAGGCTATAAAATGACAATGACTACTTCTCCTTTCTTGGTTAGGACTGTACCGACTACTGGACTGTGTTAAAAATTAACAGTATTTAAAACATTTTTTTTACATTACTGAAAACAGTATTCTCCGTAGGGCTGTACCCGACTCAGAATTATGCCAGTTGAACCCTATGTGGCTGATAAAAACAAATATTTGACTATTTGTCGCAGGTTTTTTTTACATTACGGTTTGAGAGTATGAACCGGGTTCAGCAGGACGTTCAGTGTGACAGTGACATTTATGGAATAACAAGGGATTGAATATATGCAACAACTTATTTTTCTGACACTTGATATCAAACAAGAGTCAGAGACTGTATCGTATTCGGTTGCTGTGAGCTGTAAATTCACTTCTTTGCAGAAGTCAGAAGTTAATGTTATCTCAGAGTCTCCCTCTGTGTCTGCAGCTGCCTTTACAGAAGAGCAGCGAGTGATAGAGAGAAGTCGGGGCTATAGGGGCACTGCACTCATGTGTCACCTCGCTGTTGGAGAGAAGAGAGAGCAAGAAAATAATATCGCTTGGATTGATACTGAGGAAAATGAGTATTAAATCAGTTTAAAATATTCAGACAAGATGTATCGACCAATCGATATTTCTGATGACAGTAACGGGTTGTGTTAGAGTTTGCAAATTGAGGTTTTGCTGTGTTGAACACGGTCCCCAGTCAGTCAATATGTTTGTGTTTTCTGCGGAGGCATGCAGGAAAAATGAAGTTTTCTTCACAAATTCACACACAACACATTATGACTAACTAATTTACAAATGGTCATTTTGTAAGTTAAGTATTTCTTTAAATTACTAATTGCATCACACTAGTCGTTGCAGAGCCTGTGACCACTATCCCTCATGAATTTCTGAAGGAAATTAAAGGCACATTACACAGAATCAAGCCATTCTTGTTGCTCCTGTTATGAAGGTGTCACTCATCCTGACTAATGACGACTTTATCACAAGGAAAAGCTTTTAATCCTTAATCATATTATAAATAGCCACATGTACATCTGTGTATGTCTGACCAGGAATTGAATAAGTATTCGTTCTAACAGCTGTTAATTTCTGTTTAGTTCAAGTCGCTTTTTCTGTAAAACTGAATGTAATATTTTCTTCTGTCTGCATGGTTTAGATGAAAGTCTTACTCAAGCAGCTTTGGTTCACTAATCATTTGTTTGTGCGTCTCGTCTACGTCATGTTGGACTTGGCATGGTTGTATTTTAGACTGTTATTTTTGCCACATAGAGCCAAGTGAACAAAACGTTTTCCACGTTCTTCAGTGCGACCCCTTTAAGGTTGTGATCTTATTATTGACAGTGGCACTACTTTTCCAACTGAGCACTCGGGTTGCATGATTCTTGTGTCTGCTGTTTGACGCTGGCCTTTCTGTCGAGCTAGTGGCCGAGCTTGTCTTCCTGATAAAATCTCTCAACACAGTGCTGTCGGACAAGATCTGTATGTAAAGCATGTTATCCGTTCAGTAGTTTCATCTAAAGAACTCCATCAGACCAGCACTCGCTCATGAACATACTGAACGCTATCTGCCAAGGCACATCATAGGTAACTTCGAGTCCCAGTGTGTACAGATGTTTACCACATTTATAAAGATCAACTAAATTCTTAGGTCAACACAACATTTGAGACACGTTTAGTTTTTGTCAGATACATTAACACTACATGAACGCCAGCAAGTATTATCACTCACAGTGCTGCTAAGTCCTTACATGAACTTGTCATAGTGCTTTCCTGTAAGTCAGAACGTCTTCATAGACAATAACAGTGTTTTGTATTGTCAGTTGCTTCTCTGTGACGCACACAGAGGATTTTAAAGCAAAACGTGTGACACTGTAAATGTTTTGTGACAGTGTGAATAACTCGAGGAGCTTCTTCATGTGCGTTAGCAGTTGATTTTAGCTCATTTGGTAAAAACATTTTAAACACAGACATCGATTTATTAACGTTACGAAATTCCATCTCAGCACCAATAAAAAAAAAGTTGTCTCTGTAAAATGTTTCTTGTCATAAATCTGACAACCATGTGTTTAATCTTAACTTGATTCTGCCTCTCACATAAAAAATATTGTGGTTACTTAATATTCAGGCAAAGATTCTGAGAATACTCTACTAGCTCCTAACTTAGCCTTAAAAAATTCTAGTAAGGAGTTGTAGCCCTGAGCAAGGAAGAGACAGACACTTTTATCTTAGTGAGGAGGTGTGGTTGACCCCGGTGCTAGGTATGATGGATTCTTTTAACAGATGTGATTGGTTGTCAGTGCCACGCCCTTTGGTGAGCCTGCAAGGTGTGGACACCCAGTGGAAATGAAATGAACTGCTGACAGTGAAAGTGTTGTCACTGTTAGTGTGTCATCACTGTTGCATTTTTCCAGTTTTCCAAGTATCTTAGTGTTGTGATCATTTTATTTCTGGTGTCACAGCATAAGTTGGGAAAAGTGATCCCTAATGACATCAACCACACATATTGTCAGTGCAGGATCTAATCTGTAGCATTTTATTTGCTCACTGTCATTCTGCGTTAGGAGAATATTTCTACAAACTTTGTGTTTCCACCATTTTCTCCTCTGATGAAGAAACTACAAACTTTGTGTTTCCACCATTTTCTCCTCTGATGAAGAAACTCTTAAGCCTCTTAAAAGTCCTCCTTCCTGCTCCGTACAGTTTCTCGCCTTAGGAGGTCTTTTAAGGTCTAAGATGCTTTGTGTATGACTTATCTTTACAAGGACTTAGTCTTAACTTTAAGGGAAATTTCTAAGAAAACATCACAATACTACTAATTTTAGCTCTTAAAAGGCCAACCAATCACATCTGTTAAAGGGATGCATCATACCTAACAGTAAGGTCAACCACACCTCCTCAGTAAGGTAAAAGTTTCTGTCCCTTCCTCACTCAGAGTTGCTCTGAGAATTTTCCTAAATCACTCCTAAGCTAAGACTCCTCGCTCAATTTTTTGAAGCTAAGTTAGGAGCACTCAGAGAATTGACTGTCCAAACCAGGGTTGGAAATTTGCAGCCACCTGCCAAATACTGGTAAAACATGCAAGTGGCTGCTAGATTCTCTTCACTCACCAGCCAAAAAAAACCCCCCAACAATCTTTATCTATTCAGTGGCTGTTAGATTTTGGAATCAAGCAGCCACAGTGGCAGCTGAACAAAACAAAATAATTTCCACACCTGGTCCAAATAATGTTACGTGTTGGTTGGTTCCTGCTGCTTTCGTTGGACTGGAAAGTCTCGGTCCAGCAGGTGACGATCTCACAATGCACGCAGCACGGTGGGACCAGTTCAGTTGCACATATTCACAACAAAATATGCAATGCAGCAGTCCTTTTATGTAACCGTAAAAAATTAAACATAACAACATAACACCATATTGTCCAGTGATTATACAATAATCCGCTCTCCCTCTCGGGCTCTCACTCCTGTGACGCTGCCATCTGGGCACGATATTTGCCCGTCATCTCCTTGGGGAGCGGCTTGGTGCCAGGACACGGCACCTGGCCCTCCACCTCACAGATACACTCCTTCAGACAGTACTTTTTGGGCCCAAAGTTGGCGGGGTTAGAGGCCTGCATCCTGGCTAGGGCCTCAGCTTGTAACACTTCTCTGTGAACAGAAAGGAAATGAGATAAATATATTTTCAGATCATCTGGTCCCTGCAGTAATGGGCCTTTTTCACAGACGGTGTTTTGATACGTCAGGGTAGGAAAAGAACAGGTGTAAATAATTAAAAAAGTTTACAGTTAACGTTGGCTTAACTCTACTGGGAGGTTGCAACAGCTGTCTCGTCAACACTGTGGCATTTTGCTACAACAGATGACTGTGACATGGCTTACATGTTATTTTTACCTGGTCTTACAAGCTGAAATTTTAATTAAGTGATACGGTTTTCATAAGTTATTTTATCTTGTAAAGTAAAAGAAAAATTATATCCTCATTACTCACAACCTTTGAACATGGTTCACTGTCACATTTTCATTTTCAACATACAGTACGTAATCAAAAGTATCTAAAACTTGATTTATTTAAAATTACCAAGCCCTACAATAAATATAATCACACAGACGTCATTAAACACAGCCCACACTTAACTCACAATGACTTCAAATATCTTACAATAACTTACTCTGATTTGCCTAAAATCTTCTTCACATGTTGTGAAATTTGCTTGTGGTCCTTCCCTTCCACATCCACCACAACTTGCTCCCCGTCGTCTGCAAATGAGACAAAGGAGATCAGCCCAAGCTTGACATCATACACAATAATAATAATATTAGCACAAGGTTCAGTTAACTCTCATTCAAACATGTTAAAAAACACGAGGGAACAAAATTCGTGACCCAGGTCCAGCAGCGTACAGAATAAATAACATTAAAGATAGACCTATAATAAATAGTTAAAGAACCTAATAGTCTATAATAAATACAACACATAGTTAAAAAAACAAGCAGTGTGTTTAAGTGCCTAATAGTGCATCAATAGCTAAGAAGAAGACAAAGAAGAAGAATGGCTACACACCCAGGTAGAACTTCAAGAATGGTGATGGCGTCATATTTTTGAACATCATTATTTGGAGCCACTGGTTTTTGTACTGAATCTGAGGAATATTGAAGAACACAAACTTTCTGCAAAACACAAAGAGAAACACAGTTTAAGAAACGCTTCACCTGACAGGCGGTCTCACTTTACTTAGATAGTACACTGCAATATTTGTAACAGGTGAACACTGACTGCAAGATGAGGTACTTAAATGAGCCTCAGGAAATAAGATCAAATCCAGTGTCATCTGAATGCATCAGTGAAACGGCTACAACTCAACGAAATCTGACCTTTTGTACAAAAAAAAATGTGGTCTCAGACTTTTGACCGCAGTGTCTCTCGTGATCTTTGAACATTGTCTCAGGTATTTGCCTTCTGTAATAGTTACGTAGCTGTTAAAATGCTTCAGGGATTCACAGACGCATGCATGCATACTACTGCTACCTGTGTTAAGTTTTTAAATGTATGTGTTTAAACGTCAAAATTCATTTGCTTATTAAGCAGGAGGTGGAGGGAAAATCAATACAGCATAGTATCACAATATTTTTGTGTGGCAATATTTTATCGTGACATGTACGCCAAGAATCGATTTCTTAGTAGCCTATAGAAATTATTGAAATAAAAAATAAAATAAAATATTGCAAATACACATTGCCTACTAGAATAATGAAATCAATTGCTTTTTTAAGTCCACTAGATATATTTTGCTGCAATAAAAATGACTGAATTGAGATATATTTTATGGCAACATGCTATAATACTGTATCTTGAGTTAGGTATCATGACAATATTTTATAATGAGGCCTCTGGTGATTCCCATCCCAATGATTTAGTATTATTTTGGGAAGAAAATAGGTGCTGGTGCTGAACAAAATGGACTGAATTACTCCCAAAGTACCAGAGTACTTTGGTTGTTTTGTGCATGAAATTCAAAGTGACAGTTACCTTTCTGGATAAAAGGAAGATTTAATATGAGGGTAAAATCAACTTAACAAAACAAAGATGACATTTTCTGAACTTCAACAGGCCAAACAATTAACAGGACAATCTATGACTCGAGAAAATAATGACACAGTTATAGACAGTGGGAATAATCATCAGTTAGAGACATATAATCACACCAGACCTTTAAGTCAATGACACTTTTCATAGTAATACAACGTCATATGTATAGGTATTTTATGAAATATTATAATGTTAAACTCAGACTGACAGAATTATGCATGCACACTGCCGCTGCCTGTTCCAGTGTGGTGGTACTTCACATGTTTTTAAGACACATCTGCAGTGTTTTAGCTGTATGATGAGTCTTAGCTAATGTTAGCTGCTGTTAGCTCTGACCTTGCTCCTTCGCTGAGCTCTCCATGTGTGTTGTAATTGACCGTCATGATCTTCACTCTGTTTTTAAAGATGATGTCGCCCTTCTGGAGGTACTCCAGAGTCCTCCTGATGGGAAATCTTCCTTTCATAGGCATTTTAAAGTCCTTTTTGAGTCGCAAAATATCATCTGACAGTGGTCTGTACACTAGAGTCGCACGCAGTAGCACACGGAGAGGCGCCTTTTGATGACGTGCAAAGTCGTTGTCACAGCAACCGAGGAGCGATCAGGAAGTTGAAGCAGAGATATCTCGTGGTATGGAGGATATTATAATCATCTACAGAAAGCAGAACAAAATCAATATTATTAACCTGGCAAAAAGAAACGGGCAACATTAAATGAAATAAATAGGAACGAAGTTAGGGGGGTATTTGGATTAAACAATTATTTTTTTTGTGATTGAATGATTTATTTTATTTTATTTATTTAAAAGGGACCATGTACAATTCAAAACATAAATGTTACCAACTAGGCTATGTAGCACCATTTTGAGTTACTAGTTACTCCTCAACACTGGAAATCAACATCAATTTTGTAACAGAAAATATGGAAATGTCCATATTTATATATTATCCCCAAACCACCCATTTTGCACATTTCTCAATTTCCAAGGGCCAGTAATGAAAAATATGACGTCTGCTTGTGTCTTTCAATCATGTGGATCTATAGCACATCGTTTTGTCTGTGGCCTTACTGTCATGGCAGAGACAGTGAACCCTAAAAATGGCCTTTCACCAAGACATTTTTTAATATGCAAAAATGCCAGAATTCTTTAAAAGAATTTAAGGTGCAAAAATGACAACATTCTTAAAAAAAAATCTTTTAGGGTGCAAAAATGACAAAATTCTTTAAAAGAATTTTTTTTTAGGGTACTAAAATGACACTTTTAAAAAAAAAAAAAAAAATTAGTGTGGGAAAATGAAAGAACTCTTTAAAATATTTTTTTTAGGATGTGAAAATGACAAAATTGTTTTTTAAAAAAAATTTAGGGTGCGAAAATGACAAAATTCTTTTTATTTATTTATTTTTATCGGGGTGCGGAATTGCCAGAATTCTTAAAAGAAAATGAAGGTGCAAAAATGACAAAATTCTTTAAAAAAAAATCTTTTAGGGTGCGAAAATGACAACAACAAAAAAATAATTTCTTTTTAGGATGTGAGAAAGACAAAATTCTTTTAAAAACAATTTAGTTAGCGAAAATGACAAAATTCTTTTCAAAAATATTTAGGGTGCGAAAATGACAAAATTTCTACCTTTCCACCTCTCTCGCTCGGTGTGAGCTCGAATAGGCTCCAGCCCCCATGACCCCCAACAGGATCGGTGGTTATGAAAGATGAATACATGAATAAATAAAAACTAAGCATAATTCAGCGGAAATGTTTCATTAAATTTTTCCACATCAATAATAGCATATACATAAAGTTAAAACAAAATCTAAAATATAAACAAAAACCATCTATCTGATTTGAGAGTGAATGACCCACTGGTCATACTTTCAGTTCAGCTGTGATATCCGGGTATTAGCACACAAACTCAGTCATGTCATATTTCATAATTAATTGTTTATTTCTTTTATAGCGTGTGGCTTCAAAGAGGCCAGCCTCAGAGACTGGAATGCTGATACATGAGCTCAGTCATTGATACATTTGTTTTATATCTCCATTGGTGTGAGGTAGAAATGTGGGGTTGTGACAAACTTGAGCAAAACATGAATGTTTTCTCTCAATCCCAATGTTTGAAGAAACACATTTTACATGAGCAGAAAAACAAAGTACATTTATATAGTATAAAATGTTTAACCGTAAGATACTCAATCCACAAAGCTGAAAAAAAGTGACTTAAGATCTGTTAATGTAGGAGCTGCTCATGGTAAATATTTTAAAGCCACAACATTTAAATTAACATGTTTCATACAGCATTTAATAAAATGCACTTAAGCAACTTCTTCATGCACTGCAATGCACTATAAAATTTATAACAATGCTCCTTATTAGGGCAGACAGCCACAAGATTATAAAACTCGGCTTAAAAACAACATGCACTCATTTTAATGAAACTACATGTACAAAGGTCATTTCACAACAGTGCCTTTACAAACAGTCTGTGTAGGTTTTAAACCCCAAATATTACAATTGACATTTATTTCACAAGACATACTCCTTGTTGATTCCTTTACATTCCCGTTATCATTCATGTTGCTGTGGATGCGTATTCTGAACCATTATAAGAGTGTGTGAGCCGATGCATATTGTCTTCATACAGTCCTCGAGACATCAACACACTCCACACTGGCTTCCCAGATAATCCTGTTTGTTTTTAAACCAGGGAAACCTGCCCAAAAGTACTTTAAGTACACTTAGTATGCAACAAGCAAATCTGTTCACAACAAATAAAAGTTTTTAGAAAACATAAAAAACAAAGTTTTAGTCAGCATGAACACAGTGGAACGCCACAAAAGCTGATTGATGTGCACTTAGCAGAGTACAAATGCAAACACAAGTACAAAAACAGTAGCATAGCTACACATAAGTAATATTTCTGAACACAAAATCTTTAAGATAGTCTAACTTCTTAAAAGAAATAACTGCCATTAATAAATACACGTACAAAATGCAGATTGAGAAGAACTGCCATGACACTCGCTGATGGAACAGGAGGAAGTAACATATAATTGATTGTCGTAAAGGGAAAAGTGATGAGGTGATTGCACGGGTTATATTAGCAACATATTCATGTTAATGCAGATATGAGTGTACCGAAACATACAAACACTCCCAAAGATAAAACCTCTGAGACGTCATGCAGTATTAAAAAAGACACATGGTCAGTTAAACTAACTTGGCTGACGTGACTTTGTGAATGTGAGTTAAAAGTGAAACTGAACAAAATCAGACGGTCGTGTTGTAATGCACTATGTGGTACATAAATGTTATGAAAGTCAGTCCGTATGAATATAGATTATGGATTATTTAATTGAGGTTTGAGTTAGTTTCTGTACCTGATCTGAGTTCTCCCTTAAAGTACTATTTAAAATGTATTGAAAGTAAAGAGCTGTACATTAATGTCTCGCACCTTTTAGGAAATGAAAAGAGAGAAAACGATTAAAAAGCATGTTTCTATTCACTGTTTTATGACATTCACAAAAGTCTGAATTCTCAATTTTAGCAGCACAGTGAGCTTACAGAACAGTACTGCACAATGTTCCCAAATACCAACATAAACAAATGCTTTATAGCTTCGGAGCACACTTTTAAAGTAAGTACTCAGATCCACTTTAGTCCTCAGACTTGTAAATAGGTTAAAAGACTTCAGTTTGAACCTGCTGACACAGCTCATCTGTTACCTGCAAGCTTACGTTAAATTATGTAAGTGATCAACATGACAGCATGGTAAGGCTTCCATAAGACTAAAACAATCTGAAAGGCTTCGGTCAGAAGGTAAAGTTCATATGCAATTAGCTTGAAGTGCCATAAAGACATTAAAGGAGACGAGCACAGTCGCAGCTGCGGAGAATTCCTTTTCTATTCTGTTCTGAGTTTAAAACCAGAAATTCAGCATCACCACACTGCGTCAGCCCCAGAAACATTCCAAGTGTCATCCTGGTTTCCCAATCCCAGATTATCTTAATCCACCGAGTATTCCTGAATGACTTCGCACCATGCATTGTTCAAAAAACCAAGGGGCCACTGCAGGATTGTGGACTGGGTTTTAACTGTAAACCCCATGAGAGACAAAGAAGAGTACCTGATGTGGAGACTCTGTAATCTTTAATTCAACAGTTCTGGGTGCTGGAGTGATACGGGGGGCTGTCACTCTGTAGGGTCAGAGTCCTGGCTGTTATACTCAGCCGTCTCCATCTTGAGGATGTAGGGAATGATGCTGTCAATAGAGACGTTACCTATCAAGCCGGTGAAGAAGAGCTCCTCGGTGATGCCGGAGTTCATGAGGCGCAGGGCGGGGAGACGAGTCAGGATACGAGTCAACCTGGGGAGACAAACACAAAACAAGGTTATCTTCATATCTAAAGATGATCCATACTGTGCGTTCACAGTGTCGAAGTCTTAAGGAGCCAAATTTATCAGCCAGACTGATGCCTAAATTAAATTATTTATATTTATTTGTTGTACTTGAGACCATTCATTCTATGGTTTGGATGTTCCACATTTGACCATAAGTGTGTAATGCAGTGTGGGGCTCGCACCAGTCTTGTCTTGGTCTTCAGTTGGTCCTGACTAGGGATGTTCCTGGTGACTAATTTCCCTGTCGACTAAGTGAAAGTTTTAATTAAGACTAGTTGACTAGTCTAAAATAAGGTCTCGGCACGGTGTATTCAGGCGCAACATATTCCGTTGACTTCCTGAAGCTTTTACCTTCAACAAAGTTAAGTAGAAGCATATCTTGCGAAGTCATTATCGTGATGAGCTGCGTTATCGTCTCAGACAGGGCAGGATCACAGCGTCTCCGGGTGAATGATGTCATATTGGGCTATGTGTGGCTAGCACCGCTAGCAGCAGCAGCCGTCGTTCCATGCAGGTTAAGATCCAAATGCTTGAGTTGAATGTGCTTGCACATTACTGCAGTCGAGTGATTATATGCCAGTTTATTTTCTGACACAGTCTTCATGCTACCTTGTTTTAATTTTCTAGATCAAAGTACTGCCGAACCGCACTGGTTTTGCAAGAAGACACCTCTCCAATTGGGAATCACTGCTCTGCACCTTAAGCTATCAAAGAATAAAAGATACTTTTCAGGTTGCCCAGTTGGCAGTACTTAATTAATGAAATTAAGTATTATTGTGAAGATTTAACCGCTTCACGGTAAACCTCTTTTCCACATTAAAATAAGTTTACTGCAAGTAATAGGACAGTCTGCTGGAATTCTCCTGTCTCAATCTGTAATTGACTATAGCTTACTCCTATCACTGTGGTGGGGAGGCTGGGCTGGTTGTTTAGGGCGTTTTTGTATTAGGTCTATCCGTGGCTGAGTATGATTGATCTATTCTGCCCCACTGCTCAGCTCTCACATTAGCAGGGTTGTTCCGTACCTGAGGGGAGTACACTTGCGTCATTGTCTATGTGACATTTTCTATGTTGTTGTGTAGAAAAACACGCAAATCGCAAGCCGGTACAATGCGGTCGACCTTGGCATGATGACTACTATGGTTTATATTTTCGACATGGTACACAGTGTTCACAATAACTAAATGAAATGGACTTTGGGATCAAGCATTCTTGGATCCGGCCCATGTCTCTGATGTGAAAGCCTCTTTAGGCTGGAGGCATGATTTTGAATTTTTTTACAAGACGCCATTAAAATGACCTTGTAGTACACAATCCAAAGTACACGTTATTACTGCTCAGTCCTCCTAATCTCCTGAATATCAAAGGTTAACCTGTTCTGTAAAGGAAATGACATGTTGTTCAAATACAATAATGACTTTTACTCATTAAACCAGACATGACAGTGGAAGATGTATGAGTATACCTGTAGGCGTCATCTGGGTAGGTTTTCTGCACGTAGTCCTGCAGCTCCATCAGCGCTTTCTCCTGGAACTTCTCAATCTGCCCACTGCTGTCCACACCTGGGTGATCTGACGGTTCAAACATTAAACAGTTTAGGTCATTTGACCAGTTGGAATTCTTCTTATTTGAACGATAAAAGCTCTGATGGCTATTATTAACTCAGTTAACAATAGCAGACACTCACCTGGACTGAACAGCACTATAGCTTTCAGGTAGGCATATTCGTAGCTGTCGGTCTCCAGTCTCGTCATGCTGTTACAGAACTCCTGGAACTTCCAAATGTGCTCCATCACCTGCTTCACCCTCTCCCCCGAAAGCTTGTCTGAGAGAGAAGGAAATGTTTGATGTATTACCATTAATTTTTTTAAGATTATTGATTCACTTAAAGCTTCATCTGACCAGGACATTCCCTTTGAGAGACAACACAAAACCGTTACAAGTTGCAATTCACCACATTTCTTGACTCCTGTTTATATGAGTGTGTGTCCTACTGAGAAATGACGACGAGGTCTGTGGTCCATACCATCCTGGATGCTGCTTTGAAGGTGGTTGATTATAGCAGCGAGGATGGTCGACAAGTTCATCACATGAGCGCACTGAGCGAGACCCAGAGTGAACAACTCGTTCCAGCAGGCGCGCACCAAACTGGTGTTTGCCTCCTGACTGAGAGAGACAGACACAGAGAAATAGATCTGTGTGAGCGTGGAGATAAAACAATAATGCACCACATTCCTCGGAAGGGGTGTGACTGTATTGGTCTTCTTATGTCAAATGCGTTCTTACCCAAGAGCTGAGAAGGCAGGGATGGAGCGTGCCCAGTGCATGGAGAGAAAGAGAAGTCTGGATGCTGACTCACAGATGTAGTGTACGTTCAGATACTCGGGCATGGGGCTGGGCATGGTCAGCTAGACGAAGAGGAAAAGACAAAGGAGGACACAGGGAAGAAAATCATTTTAATAAATTGGAAAATGACTACCTACAGATGAATGGCAAAGTAAAAGAAACTGTAGATTTATATCTGTAAATTATTACTAATGTGAACCAAGAGTGTCTCTTTTTTGAGCCATAGGTCGTTATCAGCTGACTCCACCCACCTTAAAGCCGACATGGCTGTCTGTGAGCAGTGGTCCCTCCACCTCAATGATAGGTGTCTCCTGGTCTCGACCAATCAGCTGGATGGTTGTTCCACTCACACACTGCGGCTTTTCTGCCAGACTCTGTCCGACCCCTACTTCAGGTGGGTGGAAAACCTTGGCCAGGGTGTCAAAGGCACTGTGCACAACACACACACCTTTAACTGAACTTTGACAGAATAGACAATAGCAAGTTTTTGACTCCGCTGAGACAAACATGCTCCGTCTTAAGTAATCTGCTTCCAAAGAGGCGAATAACTTGACACATGGTGCAAAGACTGACCAAGAAAAGATCAGACATTGCAGATACCTCTCATAAACAAACTCCCCTCCTCTCTGTGTGCACTGCTGACTGACCGTGTTATCTCGCTGGCAGACTGCTCCTCTTGTTGGCTGTCTGAGGTATCACCATTGTTTAGATTCTCTCTCAGTGAGTCACTCAGGTTGGCCAGTGAAGTCACCACATTGGCTAGTGTCCCCAAGTCCCCCTGCCCAGACTCCATCTGAAGGCGAATGAAACAGTGCAGATTATTTTCGAGGAAATAGGTCAGATGAACTAGACACAAAACAGGTTTTCCTAAACTGGAGTGCCGCACAAAAAGTGTCTTAAAACATAATAAAGGGATAAATAGAGATTGAAAAAATTGTTGTTCTAAAAACACTGTACAGATTAAGCCTGATTTTAGCCTTTAATTGGTTGCACTTGAGTAATTTTACAATCGAGTACAAATTTCTGACCTTTGTGCATTTTGTGGGGGTCACGACACCTAATTAATTGAATTAATCGCCTGACTGATAAACTAGCTGCCTCTCGGACCATCTGATGGATTTCTGAGAGGCTATCTTGCAGTTAGAGTTGTACCACTGTGCAGTTTCCATCACGGTGGCTGTCTAAAGATCCATAATAAACTGTAGTGTGCTTGTTTTAATATTACTGGAGCATCTGCAGTCTCAACTCAGCCTGCTCTGATAAAATTAAACGCCAGTGTGAGCAGCAACGCCATGGCCTGTCAATTAAACCATATAGTGTGAGCATAAAAGTTTTCTGGCCATGCAGACAGGCTAACGTGTAGTGACAGTTATACAAGATGAATAAAGACAGCTTTACAGATTTTCAAGCTCAAACGTCTTCATCTTGTTGACACCATAATACGAACCACTTACAAAAAAAAAGAGCCTCATATTTCAAGAGCAACAAAACCCTCAAACATCTCTGCCTGACGTCACACTCCTATTACAAGGAGCAGAAGGAGAAGCACAGTGCCAGAACAGACAGGCAGATGTTATATTTACGGTGACTGCAGTAGCAGCTGTACCTTTGAGTCAGTGGCCAGCAGCAAAGTTCCATCGCTCTGGATGACCGGCTGCTGGATGTTAACCAGCATGCCCTGGTCCAGCAGGCTGGATCTGCACATGACACAGAGCATCGTCTAAAAACCAGTTCATATGACACCAACATCAACAGCTGAGAGATAAAACAACAGAGCCTGAGGTTTGTCTGCAGGTGTGATTCCCACTGACCTGGAGCCATCGGTCTCTGTATCGGAGATAAAGGTTGGCGTGGCGATGAGCGGACTGTTAAGGTCCTTGCGAATGTAGATCTTTTGTGTGGAAGCAGCACAGTTGGCATGCTTCTCTCTGGGCACTACATCAATGGGCTTCCTCTCACTCTGGACAGCTGAGGATGGACAAGAAGAAAATCTTATGAAAGTTAAGAAATAGTGTTTAATTTAAGGTGGCCTTTTTTGAGGGAAGTAAATGTTTTTTCTTACTTTTCAAGACTATCCTGATAATACCTGACTTGTTTCTGAGTGTATTTGTCTACATGTTTTCGTGTCGTCTCCTGGATTCACTCACAGTCAGTCTTCATCCCCATGTTAAGGCATTTCCTCAGCCGACAGAACTGGCAGCGATTGCGGTGGTGTTTGTTGATGACGCAGTCCTGTTTACTGCGACAGCTGTAGGTCAGGTTCTTCCTCACACTCCGCTTGAAGAAGCCTTTACATCCCTCACAGCTGACCGCTCCATAGTGGCGCCCTGAACACAGAGAAAACAAGTAAGAGTGTGTGAGTCACTGCATGCGTGGGTGCCCCTTCGATGTGCAGCAAAACATACAGCCAGATTTGGCATCAGGACACACGGGTTAAAACCACAGAAACAGAATGAGAGTAGAATGGACATTGAATTGTTTGCTGTGGTCATATATATATATATGGTCAAATACAAAACCGTACTAATGAACCTTCATTAATATAGGCCTATATTTTATCTACAAGTGCATGTCACACACTGAGCAAGCCGCCTGTTAATGACGCTGTCGGCAAAGCAGTAATGATTGTGCTAAGTGGCTAATGGGCATGTAGCTACTTCTATGTTTCAGATGATACGTCATGTTTGTAGTCGACCAATGAAGATGAGTTTACATATCACCTTGGGTTCGTCCTTCACCTTCTCAAAATGACCCCACACTTTGGATTTCCTGCCCGACGTGTTATTAACTAGCCTGTGGAATAACCGCAGGTACCAGCCCTGGAAATTAGGGGCTGTACACGTGTTGCGTCTTTAACCGCCTGGACAATACAAGGTCGGGCACTGGATGCTACTCTAATGCCTTTTCTGTACCAGCTTTCGAGAGCACGACGGCAGGGTGCGCCTGATGTAGCTAAGCAACTTTAACAAGCACCGTATAGCCTGTTTACCTGAAATCCTGAGAGCAGAGCTGATCTTCTTTGAGGCACTGTTTATAAGTGTGTAGGCCTTTCGTCTGTGGGACAGATGTAAAGCTTAAGTGTGTAGGCCTTTCGTCTGTGGGACAGATGTAAAGCTCTGGGTAGCCCTGCACTAACATGATCAACTTCTCCATATTTATCAGACTGAATATTTACAGAAGAAGGGAAAGATATCTGTCGGCTGTGACTGGTTTGTAACATGACTCCTGTCTGACTGCTGAGTGTGGCCACTTCCTGTGTCTGTCCTTTCAGATTAAATTCCCACATGGTCCAGTCATATAGGTTTTGATTTATTTTGACAAGGCGCAGCTCCTAATAGAGTTTTACATTTGTTTTTGTTTTTCTGTGACTAAGCGACCAATTAAATCTTGCTGACTAATGACCTTTCTGGTCAACTAACATTTGATCGCATATTAGGGGGCGGCCCTAGTCAAGACCAACTGAAATTTCCCTTATCTTGTTTACCAACTGCTGAGCAGAATACTGCAAATCCTTACTACAGTGAGTTCGTGACTTGCCATAAGTCGGTTTCTTTGTATGATGTTAATGTGAAAGTTGGCCTGCTACAACTGCTGCAGTGGCAACAGTGTACATAAGAATGGCTGCTGCTCTGACCATCCTCCTATGTTGATTTCAGTGGGTATGTCCATCCTGCTGTCATTCTATTTCTATGATTAAAACACATACATATCCTCACATCACCAGTAACTTCAACTCTAAGCTTTAGTACCTGATGCCTTGTCCCCACACACCACGCAGTACTCCACCGGCTGCGGTCGACTTAAGTCCCCTGACTGCCCCAACAACCGTTCCATTGACACTGGATCTGTGACGATCTGAAAGGCAAAGTCAAACACAGGCCATTAATCTTGTGTTTCACCTTAACGCAATGTCAAAACCGTGGTTATAACACTGTCCGAAAATTATAACAGACATCAAGATCAAGATGTTCCCAATAGTATAATCACACTTTGTACCACGGGGTGATATTATGGGGGAACTGTACCTGTATCCTTCCTGGCATCAGGCTGTCTGCAGCAGTGAAGATGAGCTGCTTAGTGTTGTGGCTGTCTGGTGAGGCCAAGATAACCTTGCCTGCCCCTGAGCTGTCAGCCGTAGTCAGGATGAACTGCTGTTTGGGAGCACTGGACGGCTTCATCGCTGTCACTATCTGGATCTTCTGACCTGTCTGCTGGTCAGTTACAATCTGAGCGCGTTAGAGATGGATGAGGGAGATGGAGGAAGAGAGGGAGGTGGCGGTGAACGCACACCAATGGATTGAAGTCGGGGAAAAAAAAAGAGAAGAGAGTGACATTGAAGGTGGGAGAACTAAGTCACATGTTGGAACATCACCTTGTTTGTCACTGCTGCTTATGCGCCTCAACAGGGGACAACATCAACATGTAGTGTCACATTCTCTGAAGCTAACTAATGTTGAGAATACAACAGTTACCTGTATTCGCTGTGGTGTTGTGCCAGGCTCAGTGGAGATGACCTGAAAGCGCTGTGGAGACTCACCCATCGCTGAGTCTGAAGGAGAGGTTGGCACCTACAATTTGAAACACATTTCCACAAGCTTAAACACACAGTCTGCAACACATGCATATTTTACCTGAGTGTGTGTAACACATAATCATTCTATTATACAACACTTTTACATGAGTACAAGTCTGAACTGTCCAGAGAACCTCCATCTACATGAGGTATGTCTCTATGGCAACAAATAAAGGCAGCATCCACTAACCTCACAGACAAAGAGAGCAGCATCACAGCATTTTCAACTTAAATTAACCTTCATATGGATTATAGGAGCAACTCAGACTGCCAGCAAACATTGCATTATGAAAGTCTCCCTCTGCACGCTCACCTCTGCCTCGTGCTCAGAGTCCACTTTCTGCTGAGAGAGCAGATTTGGGTTGGTCGTCATGATGATGTAAGGTCATTAGTGAGGTCTGTTTGGAGAGATGCCACAGACAATCAACCAGAAAGGTGCAAACTGTGACAGAAGAGCAGGCCAACGCTGGGACAGTTTTATAAGTATGTCGGTGCTGGTGGATCATAGAGGATGCATGATGACATTGATTGAAATATAAAGCTGTATCTGAGATGAATATCTTGTTGATTTAGAAGGGAAGTTCTGTCTGACTTATGTGACTTGGATGATGTAGCGCAGTCATTTCTCATTCAGGATTAAAGGTTATCTCCATTGTTTTGATGCACTGTTATACACAAGATGTTCATTCATTCATTGTACGTAACCGCTTATCCTGTTCAGGGTTTTGGGGGGCTGGAGCCTATCCCAGCTGACATTTGGCAAGAGGCAGGATACACCCTGGACAGGTTGCCAGACTATCACAGGGCTGACACATTGAGACAGACAACCATTCACACTAACATTCACACCTACGGGCAATTTAGAGTCACCAATTAACCTGCATGTCTTTGGAGTGTGGGAGGAAGCTGGAGCACCTGGAGAAAACTCATGCTGACACGGGGAGAACATGCAAACTCCACACAGAAGGGTTCCCCACCCTGGGTTCGAAACAGGGACCCTCTTAAAAAAATGACAAATCCTTTTTCAACATAGAACTGTGAGAGTTTAACAGTACAATTACCGTCTCAGAAAAATCACGGTTTCACAGTATCACAGTACTACAAAATTATTATTATTGCTATTACCTGACAGAATGACCCTTAAGGGAATTAAAACAGAAGGGAATGTTTTATTACTATATTTGAAACCTGAAACCATTTTTAATGGAAGTATGTGGAAAAATACTGTAGATAAGCAAATGTACATGTTACCACAACCGTACATTTTAATATCACAGTAGCCTATATCTTGAAACCGGTATACTGTTGCAACCCCACATAAAACATCAAAAAATAACATTGGACATGAAATTATTTAATGATGATAAACAAAACACAAAATAAAAGTAACAAAATATCTGTTTACTGCTCCATATCTTGTCTGTTATTAGCATCAGGTGATAGATTTTCTTCCACATCTCACCTACTTTAATATTCTTCCTGCGGGCAAATATTATGCCAGACAAATCCAGCCTCGGCATGACTGCAGTGATGTCACCACAAGCCGAGTCTATGACCTCTGAGTGTGACCTAGACATGAGATTTGAGAGACCGGTGATAACCAGATTACTATACAGTCTGATGGAGCAACACATTGTCCAACGCGGCACTGTAACAAAGGAGAACAACTACGTATTATATCAACATCCCTTTGTCCCTTGCTTACACTTTTAAGGTGAGAAATCTTTTGTGTCTATAGTGTCTGACATTTTGTACTTCTGCATATTCACTTACATGGAATGAGCTGACAGAAAGGCGCATAAAATATATTTACAGTGCATCAAATCAGTGGAGAAACACTGTAATAAAGTGCTCCCTCTGTCTAAGGAGATCCCTGTCCAGTACAGTTTAAATGTAACACACCTAGTGGTACATAGTCAAAACAGAGTTATGGACATCTTTCACACACTTAGTTGGCATTTTAAAGCTATAAAAACAACTGTGAGTGACCACAATGCAGTTGAGCATCTACACCTCCTTGTGCCTAAAAGTTTTCACTCTATCTTTGCTGATTTGGGGGTTTTAATAAAGAAACAATTTGACTGCATAACGTTACATGAAACTGATTGATGTGCCTGCAGTAGCTCACTGACCAAAGGGAGGAGCATGCTGCCTTTGTCTTTACCGATTGGTCCACCAGAGTGCCCATCAATACCCCCGTCCCTAAACGCATCACAACACAGAACAAAATGGACAATCTGGCAGCCAGCCAACAACACAGGAGACGAATCCTTATGATAAATATATTACAGCAATTTAATTTTCTTAACAGCAGAGCAGTCGACTGTAGGTGTGCTGGTAGTAAAGGCACAAAATGCAGCTTTGTTGAATAAAGTTGTCATTTCGACACTCTTATGTCCCCGAGATGGCAAAGGTAAAAGGGTCGAGTTCATCTGCAGCAGTTATAGCTCTCCTATGTTAGCTGTCTGAGCTAGCTTGTTACAAGCAAACGCAACAACGGCTGCAGCAACAGCCCACTGCACCCGTCTCTCCCCCTGGATTTGTCAGTCTAGCATGCAGGGACTGGTTCAGGTTAAGTCGACAGCACTGTCACATATTAATAATTAGTTTAAGTGTATGTTAAGCACATCGGCGTAGCCAGACTCCGCCCCAGCGTTTCACGGTTCCTGCCCGGATCCCGAGCTGCCAGTGTCGGGCAGGAAGGGAGCTCCGCATCGGCTAGCTAACAAGCTAGCTGGCTGATTAGCTGCGCTCTTTTATCATCCAGTATCACACAGAGCTTTCTACGGTTTTCAACCCGGGACCGAGACTTACCTCCGGGAAACGGTGCTCACAGATTTCGGGCTCTCTGCTATTTTATAAAATAAATGTTTTGGTTTTCTTCTGTTAAAGGTCATAGTTCGTGACCCCGCACCGCCAGCGCGTTGATGATGGTTGAGGTTTTTTTTTTTCTCCTTCCTCTCTCGCGTCCCCGCGCGCCTCCAACACCCCCCCACCCATCCTCGGCGCGAGCCAGACAGCACTGACGTCATCATGTCTGACTGTCCAGGGACTTTGTTGTCAAGTTACCTGATATAAAATTAGCACAATAAAAGAAAAGGTGTACTAACGAGCAAGCAAGGAGGCACAACTTTATTTATACAGCACATTTCAGTCCAGCTGGGAACACAATGTGCTGCACAGAGGCAGAGGAAGAAAATAAAGCCAGCAACTGGCCATAAATTTAACCAAATTAATTTATAAAGCATGTTTAAAAACAAGCAGAGTTGACCAAAGTGCTGTACAGTAAAATAAGTTAAGTAAAATAATATAGCATGGTAACAGTAAAAGGTAAGATGAGTAATGATGATAAATGAGTAAAAATAGAAAATAAAGCACAGAATAGTAAGATCTGGAAATTAAATATGAAATATAAAACAGAAACCCCTCAGAAAACAGGTGGGAATAAAACCTCAGGAAATATAAAGCTGCAAACAAAATCTTAAAACCTATCTTTTTAGCCTTGCATTTTTGTAGCTTTAATTTACTTAATTGGTATCAAACTTAATTTGTATTTTAATGTCTGTGAGTGTATCTTATTTACTTTATCTTATCCTGTCTTTTGTGTATTCTCTCATTTTTTAATGTAAAGCACTTTGAATTGCACTTGCTGTATGAACTGTGCTATATAAATAAAATTATTATTATTATTATTATTATCATTAATATGAAGAATAAACCAATAACAGATACAAAGACGTGACTCACAACTGATAAAAAATGTTAAAATTATTTAAAATAATATTAATTAATTCCACCTTTATTGTCACTCGGAAATACACTGACATAGAGACCTCATTTACAATAATGCTGAGTAAAATAATATAAAAGCACTTAGACACAGAAAAAAACAAAGAGAAACTTCCATAAAAGTGGCAACAAGAAGTAAAAAGCAATAAAACCACAATTAAAAATGTAAATTAATAAATAAAAGCATTAATGATGAATAAAAACTGTAGAATGAAAGAAAATGTAGAACACAAGACTGGTGAAAAAAAAGGATAATATGAATTAAAATAAATAAAAGACGTAAAAATAGTATAAAATAAGACCAATAAAAGATGATAAGATATAATAGTATAAATCAATACACCAGTGAAAGTAAAGTATCACTGGTCTGCTCTCTACAATAAAATACAATGACATATAGCTTGAAAATTTAATGACAAACGCCATATTAAGTCAAGGAAGTGACACATATACTTCGCATAGGTGTGGATTTAGAGGGGAACGCAGGGGACGTGCATTTGTCCCCACCCCAGTAAAAATATGAAAGTAGCAGAGGACTTTTATTTTCACAAAATTAAAGAAATTAACACCAGTAATTTGAAATCACAAGAACGCAGAAAATTAAGTGTTTGATTCTCAGAACTTTCTGGCAAAGGGCCCCAAACCCCCTGTTTCATATGTGTGCCCCCCTGATGTTGAAACAAAACCTACACCCCTGATACTTTGAATTTATCAAGTGAAAATATCACTCTAAACATTTAAAAATAAGTATCTTTGTTGTTGATTTTGGACTGATTTTGAGTCCACAATCACTTGGGACTGTTATAAAACTCTACTATATATTTTCACAAAGCAAAATAATCAAATTCCAAGTAATTTATTCAATTTTTCAAATGACTTTAAAGAACCCTGGAAATTTAAATAGATGTTGTCATGTTCTTAAGTTTGACTTTTTAGGCTCTTTTGAATTTTGAGGAATGACAGACCACTTTTTCTGTACATTCATTTTATGTTGTGTATTTCTATAAGTTAATGTAACATTATTACCAGGACAAAACACCAACAGTGTCTGAAGAACCTGATAAAACTGAAATATATTGATAATTTTCCAATGACTGCTACATGAACATCTACCAAGGTAGCTGCTGCTAGTAGGGAACACCATCACTGGGACAAATATGATATTTTTCAGCACATTGCCAATCACTAGAATATTTAAAAAGGAACAAAAATCAGATGTTTATTTCTTCTGTAAAGTACTGTGACATATTAACAACATATAAAATCACCAATATTTAGTACAATGTAATTAAAGCAATGCAGTTCTCAAGCAACTTTTCTTTACAGTATTAAAACACACACAGAGTAGGCCATACTACAGAGCACAGTCTTTTTTATACGTCTTTAACTCTTTCCGGAGGTGGTCTGTAAATGTTACCATGTCACAACAATCTTTATATCTTTAGTTTATATTCTACCTGAGGTCACCAACTTTACTTATATGAAGAAAAACAGCTTATTGGTCTCAAGATTTGGAGCACAGCTCTTGAATTACAACAAATAAAGGTATTTGTGTCACTGTTGTCATGGAGTGAACAACTACCCCAAATAATATACTGAATAAACAAATACCTGTTTTTTTTTTGGGTTTTTTTTTTTACATCTGTTGGTTAGATCTCTGCAACAAAGAACCATTTCTTACTCACTTAAGCAATTTCATTGTATTTACATGAGGACTCAGTTTTGCTGTATTTACATGACCGTGGTCTGACCTCAGTAAAATGACCACTAGGTGTCGCCCTGCACCAGCAGGTATGCTCGGAGTGGACATGAAGGAGAACAATACACGCACGGCAGAGATTCAAACCTGCTCAAATAACCGTGCCAAAATAAAAATATGAACATTCAGACGTTTTCTCGGTTGTAAAACACAAATAGGAAGTGTTCCTTCTTTCCACGTGGTTTAATTTCGTTTACAAGCTGCGACTGCATAATTGGCACAGTTCATTGTCCACGTAGGCCTATCTGTGTTTGGATCTCCATCCCTTCAGTCAATAGGCCCAGATACCTCGCCCATCGGGATTCTGAGGCCATATGTAAATATTAAGCAGCCTGTCACTGACCTAATTACATTTTCTCCAAATATAGTCTAAATATAATGAAAGTATAAACAGATTTATTTTAATATATCCTTACAATGGCCAAACAGTGCAGATATTAATGTAGGCCTGCAGCACATGCAAACATTAAAGCATTTATTTCTGCATTAGGTTAACATTTGTTGATACAGTAAAAGCCAATAGAGATCTGATGTCCTGCAGAGATGTACCCATGGGACAGTCATGTATGGGATTAGATAAACACAGTGGTGTAGTCTAGTTTATTGTGGCGGGCATACTGTGATTACCCAGGGGTGGCTGGGTCATGGCCACACTGATAAAATGGCCTCCTTTGTGCACATAATTTGAAGTCTCTGTGTGGTGGTTTTAAATTTGAGTTGGTTTACTCCCGGTCCTCACAGTCAATGCACTCCTTCAAATTAAAGCTGTAAATTTGTCTTTTGAAGAAAAAGGACAGCCAGCCTATTTGGAGAACAATGAACTGCCGAACTCATGTTTACACAGATACATAACACATAAAGCAGGACTGCTGTGGAACTCAAAATGTTAACTGTCTGTGCCAGTGATACTCAATGTGGCCTGGGGGCTGTGGCGCCAGGAGGCCCGCCGATCATTTCCCAATTCCCAATGAAAATGAATTGATTCACTTTTTTGTTGTTGTTGTTGCACTTTGAATGTAAATAGGTGCATAAAGAAGCATCAAAATAGAGCTTGTCCACTAAATCTATATTTGATTAGTCTCCTACCATCTCCCTGATTCCTTCTGAATGCAGCATTACGCTTCTGCACATGGTTGCTATACCTTTTCGTAAAGCCCCGACCTCCCCTGGGCGCAGTGGCGGTATGTGACCATTAATATCCCGATCATGGCAAAATAAGAAGAACATAAGAAAATACAAGCTGAGGGCAGAGTCTCGTCAGAAAAATACACCACCACAAACGTCTAGTGGGTCATAAGTGATGATTTAGAGGGATTACTTCTGTATGATTTTAGACTACTGACACAATTTTCAACCAGCCTTAATAGGCTACGACAACAGCATTTAGAATTCCTGAAATTCAGTTATGGAAGAGTGGGGCACAACCTAACGCAGGGTGAACTGTAACACAGACTTTCTGAGTGGTTAAACAGGGTCGATCCTTTTGTGCTTCCGGCCAGTTGCCCACCATACTGCCAAACAGTGACCTGCGAAATTCCACAGGGATTGGATGTGTTTCAGCTGTGTTCAGTAACAACGAGTGTTTTCAGATGATTTAAGTGAACATCTTTGTCATATTGTTTTCTGATTTCTGATCTGTCTGTGTAAGTCACTGACTCCAACCATATATCATCTTAACAACTGTCTTGTTGCCAAAAACATAGCATTGTTTTGAACTATGTAACCAACTCCCAGCAGGTGTTAGCTAGGCTTGATGAAATGTCCACACAGCAGGGTTAGTTATAATGCGGTGTAATGCCCTCAATTAAATGAGATATACTTTGTATTTTTAATTTGTCAGGTATCTTATTGACACACAATATTTCAGCCTTGTCAATAATACTCATATTTTGACATGTGGATCTAGGTTACCCACTCTGTGTACATGTATCAATCCATCTTTGAATATCCATGACTAACAGATGGAGGGATACCTGTATGGATACCTATCCTTCCCCTGATGGAGATGGAGAGATTTAACCAGGAAGTGCCAAGCCCTGGCCAAGGTAGCAGCCAATCAAAACACATTTAAAATGCAACAAATACAACATATGATACAAAAATCCACAACTATTCAAACATAGATATAAGTGTTTCTAATTTTAGATCATTTTGAAGTTTGTTTCATGTCCATGGTGCAAAAGCAACGTCCAACCCACCATATCATAAAGAATGCAGTGATGAGTAAGTGACTTTGCATTTGTAATAAAAACATAAAGGTACATACGTCTATCCATCAATCTATCACGGATGAAAAGAGAGAAAAATATATCATATCCACACATACTGTGTGTCCGTCTATGTGTTGATCTTTCCATTCATGAAGCATTGGTGGTTAGATGAGGGATTTACAGATGTTTGGATATCTATCCATAAACAGTATCAACCTATCATGTATAGATAGAATTGTATTGATCTAATTGTGTTAAACAGACGTTTTCCAGCCTGTTACAATGTATACGTTGTGACACTTCACTTCTGCTACGTCTCGGTTTTACTGTTATTATAATTATATTATTATTAAAATGAATGTTATTGTAGCTACTGTCACTGCTGCTTGCCCTGGTTCTCTCTCTGTCTTTCTTATTGTATCATTTTGCCGTATGGATCACTGTAAATCTATCATGTTGATGTGCTCTGTACACACCACACTACTGCACGTCTGTCCATCCTGGAAGAGGGATCCGTCCTCAGTTGCTCTTCCTGAGGTTTCTATCATTTTTTCCCTGATAGAGTATTATTGGGGAGTTTGTCCTTGTCCGCTGTGAGGGTCCAAGGACAGAGTGATGTCGTATGCTGAAAAGCCCTGTGAGGCAAATTGTGATTTGTGATATTGAGCTTTATAAATTAAATTGAAATTGAATTAATGGTAGAAAAAAGGTAAGCAATGATATACTAATTAATCTCAAACAGTTTTAATAACATTTAGCTTGTAGGCTTTGGAGTACCACCCCAAGGTTTTCAGTGGCCTCATCTGGCCACCCCTATGAAAAATTGTGGGGGCGCCTCTGCTGGTTTTGCCTTCAGAGCCGAGGTAACACTACCCAGCTTCACGTTCCCCAGCAGCTGAGAACCAACACACAGGGACTCTGCTTATGTCTTAAGGAGCTGCGGTGTTTATTCATGGACAAACTGAAGCCTGCACTGTACATTTACACGGAAAATCCTGGAGCATTCTTCGTGGATAAACCGCACACCACACCACTGCGCACGCACCCTGATGGCCACACAACAAAACTGCTCATCTAAACCAGAGGGCATCTCATCTCCGGAGCATCAGGACGCGTTTAACCACAAGAGAGGAATAAATAGTCATCTGGTAGGCTACATTTTTCCCTGTGTCGCAATCGATCCCAGAGCAGCTCGTGTTATGTTAAAGTGTCAGGGCTGAAATAGCTCCGGGCAGCCGCCGGATCGACTGTTTAATTTGCGCAGCTGCATATCCCACTTTTGTAAAACTGACCGGGGCTGCAGCATCAACACTAAAGTACCAGCTCCTTTTACCGCATCCTCTCCGACTCTGGCACTCTCCTCCGGCTGCTGCTGCGTGTTACTGCGCCCCGGTGCAAAGGAGCATCGAGGAGACAAAGAGAGGAGACAACGCAATGATTGCAGAGGGGTTTTAATCGTGGAGACAAGGAACAGAGGACCGTGGGGAAACGGGCTTGTTGTTAAGGCTACAGCGGTGTTCAGAGCTGCGCAGTGGTAGTGGAGGTTGGTCATGGTCGGACGGGGACTGTGGGTATGTAAACCCCGGTTTGGAAAGCGAGGCAGCAGGCTTGGTGTTTTGCCCTATCTGTGCGTGGCGGTAGCGAGCGCAGCCCTGCTGGCTCTGCTCTTCGTGGACTTCATCGAGTTATGGGTCACCTCCATGGGCATGAACACGGTGGTGGAGCCGCACGCAGGCATCATCCCCCCGCAGAGCGTCCCCCCCACCAGACCCGAGGAGTTCCTGCTCATGCCCAGCCCGCTCGTGTGCCAGCGTGCCAAGCCCTACCTCATCACCATGGTTACCTCAGCTCCTGCCAACCAGAGGGCCCGTCAGGCCATCAGGGACACCTGGGGAGGGGAGGTGGAGGTGAGGGGCCTGCGGGTCATGACCCTCTTCATGGTGGGTGTGGCCTCTGACCCCGGAATGGCCAAGCTGCTGATAGAGGAGGCCAGGGAGCGAGGTGACCTGATTCAGGGGCGTTTCCTGGACACCTACTCCAACCTCACCCTGAAAACGCTGTCCATGCTGGGCTGGGCCCGCCGGTTCTGCCCTCAGGCTCACTTCATGGCCAAAGTGGACGATGATGTCCTGTTCAACCCCAGCGCCCTCCTGCACTTCCTGAACAAGAGCCGTAACCCCTACGAACAAGGAGACCTGTACCTTGGCAGGGTGCATCTCCATGTGGCTCCGGACCGTGACCCGGAGAGCAAGCACTACCTCCCCTCAGGGGCCTACCCGCCTTCTGTCTTTCCAGACTATTGCAGTGGTACAGCTTATGTTCTGTCCCGCTCTGCATTGCTCAAGATTTCCCTGGCAGCCTCTGCATCACCTTTATCCACCCCGCTGCCCCCTGAGGATGTGTTTGTCGGTCTGTGTGCCCGGACAGCTGGAGTGCTGCCCTCGCACTGCCCGCTCTTCTCTGGAGGCCCAGCTGTGCCGTACGGACGCTGCTGCTATCAAGCCATGGTGTCCATCCACCAGATCCCACCTAGGGAGATGCTGCACTACTGGGCTGATGTCCACACATCGCAGCCCTGCTCCTGGCTGGGCCTACGTGCTTCTCTGGGGCTCTGCAAAGTCCGGGCGATGCTGGGGTCAGCTCTGGGGCTGGAGCAAGGGTTGTGAGGGTCAATAAGAAGGAAGACTGGACTCACTGGGGCTGTGCCTCGCTTCAATACTGTGAACAGCACAAGTGCTCTTCAGGCTGTGAAATGTCACCTTATTTTTATAGCTTTATTTTTTTAAACCCTATGATGTAATTAACTGGCTTTTTTTTGCAGAAAAGAGGATGATCAGCTGGTTGTATGAAGAATTGTCACAGTAGTATTTAAGCTATCTTTAGACTGTTACAGCACCCTTCATTAGTACACTGACACATATTGTAGACGTAGAACAGGAAACACCGGCATGCTGATAGTACACAGTAAGGAAATACAGCTGCTTATGTGATGAATGCACATTAGAACAAGTATTTCCTTCAACAAAGTCTGACATCTATAGGCTGCTACCCTCACATATAGATATATATATAACACCTTACTATTACCAGGTACTTCAAGTGTAGATGTTAGTCTATTAAGATGCCTAAATGCATGATGCTCCAAACAATTGTACAATAGATATCAAACCACAGGCTTCAAATACCAAGTAGGAAGGAAGTAATACGAATATTTGCTAAAACCTTTATGTTAAAACAGAAAAATAATCACCTCAGTACATGAATATAAATATTCTGTTTTTCAGTAGTAGTAATAATAACATGATGATATGTGCACCCTAGCATTAACTGGACAGCTGAAACTGGAGACAGTAAGATGTGTTCAGTTTTGTGAACAGACAGCAGAGGAGTTTAACCGTTTGTCTTTGGAGGCTCTGCTGGCTCGCATCAGCTGCGATCGGAAATATAACCACGAGACTGACGTGACACACAGCTATAATCCCACTGAATTGTAGTATTTGTTACCTTTCTCTGCAATAGAGAGATTAGACATTTAAGTAGAGCGTTAATGACAGCTTTGCGGCGGTGTGTTTGGTCTGAGTATATTTTAAAAGACAGTTTACAATGTGTCAGGATGAAGCCTCAGGCTGTCTTACCCCGCCCACAATGTAAACAAAGAGAAAGATGGTGTGTTTGCACTCAGGAAACATGTGTTTGAATGGAATACTGTCACCAATAAACCGCTGTGTATCTTATGCTACGCTCGCTTGATGTCTTTTTTAGAGGCGCGCACGCACAAACGGGTCTGCTTTGTCTCAACATTTGTGTCACATTGGATTTTGCTTTTCTCCATCACAGCTGAAATGAGATTAAAGGAATACATCACCCACAAAATGACCATTTGTGTATCAGCTAGTCATGCTGTTAAGTTGTTGTGGAGAAAACTGTTTTTCTTGCATGCCTCTTTGGCACAGTGAACATATAGATTTTTGATTTATTGGGGGCCCTCTCATTTCAGTTCATCAAGAAACATTTTTTCTTGCGTGCCTCCACTGTGACAAGTGTATTTAGGACCCAAATACAGCCCACTGGAAGTCAGCAATAGTTGGTAATGACCTTTATATAACACAGGGAAAACAGGAACTCGGGCAGATGAAGAGACACAGGTAACAGACTGTTCTTCAGGCTGGAAGCCCACTCACAGTCTCTGGGGTTTATGCTCGAGGGTCAAACTGGGCTGAACCTGGAAACAGGGCCGTGATGGTACCTGAAAGGAGCAGGCAGGGGACGTGGTCGACAGGGCAGAGGATTCTGAACCTAGACGAGCAGGCGGATGAGGGATCGACGAGGGACAAGCAGGAGGGAGACCAGGGCCAGGCGGAGGATTCAGGCATCCACAGGGAACAAAGAATCCAAAAAAGGCGACCATTCTTGATGCATTGAAGTCACTGGGGACCACATTCGACAACCTGTATCAATCGTTCCATTTACAAACTCTCAGACAACTCCTGCAGTATAATCCAAGTCTCAAATATCTAGGCTAATGCTCAGCACTTCCCCAACACGTACACATTTGCTGAAACCTTACAATTTTATACTGAAAATGAAACTTATCAATGCTCTCCTCAAAGCCAGATTTTGATTTTAGCGAAAATGCATGCGTTTGGGAAGTGCTGAGTATAAGACTGGATAAATGAGACTTGGATTTTACTGCACAAGCTGTGTGAGCGTTTGTATACAGATGATTTTATGTAGCTTAGCTGTTGCTAAGCGTGGTCCCCAGTCAGTCTTCCATGGAGGCATGTAAGAAAAACAAAGTTTTCCTCATGAATTCAAAGTAACGCAGCTGACTAACTCATTTACACATGGTCATTTTGTGGATGAATTGCTCCTTTAACAAAAGTTAGTAAGTAAAATGTATTTATTCAGCACTTTTTACAGACATAGATCACAAAGTGCTTTACAAGGGCGATTTACAACACACAAGAAATACAAGAGATGAAGTGACTACCTGAGCCACGTAGTTGAAAGTGCAAAACTATTTGCACAACACCTCAGAAAGAATCAGAATACACAAAATGTACTGACTGTACATAGCGAGTGCATACAAGTTACCCATATGCCTGTCTGAGACCATCTATTTGATTTAGTAAGCAGTCTTGCAGCAACATTCTGGATTGCTTGCAGACGATCAAGAGCGGACATACTAAGTGAAGAGGGAAGTACATTACAGTAGTCAATGCAAGATGAGATGAAGGCATGTAGAGCATCTCTGGTTCAGCAGTGCTAACCACAGATCTCAGTTTATCAATATTTCATCACTAGCAAGGACCGCACCACAACAATATGTTGTTTCAATGCTGAACTGTAAATCAAGAGGTGGTGTCTTCTGTTAGGAGACTCAGTGTGGAGATTCTGTCTTTTTCCGCCCAAGCTGACTACAGGCCCCCCAGACAGTATCTTGAATGAGACGTAGGAGAGGTATGTACCAGATTGAATAAGAAGAGGTGAGGGGAGAAGGGAAGAGAGGATGAGGGATTGTTGGTAGGTATGAGGTAGAGAGGATGATGGACAATACTGGTGTCATTTGTAATATCATGAAAAATTCATGTCATGATACTCATGATATTTTGACTTGTTGCCATACTGATGTCATACTGTTACCCACAGCAACAAGAAGCATGGCTGAAAGCGAAAGTATTGCCAAAAAGAGGAGCACCTTCAGTAGTGTAGAATAAACTGTGGCGTCCTGAATGTTTTATGAACCGCCCCGGCAGCAGCACAGCGTCTCTCCCTCTCCTCTCTCGCTGTGCACACACATGGGAGTTGGTGTCGTCAAAGCATTTTGTCTTAAACCTTTGGTAACCTTGGTAATGTAAACCTACGTGACACTTGTGGCTCAATATTTGAAGGTAAACTGTTCGGTTGACATGTAAAACTATATCACTTATTTTGCTGCAATTATATTTTCTTAAATTAACTTTTTTTTCTTTCTACTAATTTGTTATATCATCAAGAATATCGTTATCGATAGGGCAAAAATACCCTGAAATATTGTGATATTATTTTAGAGCCATATCGCTAAGTTACACACTCTGTACTCCAACACAACACTATACCCCCTCACTTGTGTTTCCAGCATTGTCTCCCTGCAACAGTTCACGTCTCAAGAGACATCTCCTTGAGCAACACTTGGACACAATAAGCAAACAGTAAAGAGATACTTCAGACACTTACAATAATAATCTGAGCCTGGCAGTGGCAAAAATAACCACTTTTCAGTGACGTTGCACAGTTGCCTCATCTGGTAACATTGCGCTCATTGTGCAGCTGCTGGCTGAAGCCCTCTCTCAACACTGGAGCAGTTTAAGAAATTGCTGTTCATACACTTAGACACAAAGACATGAGACAATATGGTCCAGGATAAAAAATGCTGAAGATACGCTTTAATAGTTAATGAGGATGTGGCTGAGTCATCATCACTGCTTCATAATTATAAAGCAGCAGCAGCCAACAATGAAAAAAAGGATTAAATTACAGTGTACGCATTAAAGGAGCTGATCGGATCATATTTCACTGGTGTTGTACTTTGTGTAACCATAAGTACTGCACACATTATATTTTTGGGTTGATTACTTAAGATACCTTGTTATTCATTAATGGGTACATTATTTAAATTTAAGTAGTAATAGATTCAGCATTATTGAGTTACTGGTAAATTATTATTTCATTGTCATTTATAGTACTTTGTTTATTGGTGTATGAGTGGAGTTATGAGCTAACTGGTTCCTTCCTGTCCTTGTTTTGTGGGGACAGGTATGAGTGAGACACAAGAGAGAATGAGTGTCTTGCTGGGATGTGTCAGCACTGTCTTGCCGTGTAATAAATTAAACGGAGAGGAAGAAACAAATGTTGTAGCCCGCTTATTATCCACAGCCCGAAAGAACTGGGGAACACCAACAATCGAGAAAAGAGGGTTACATTTGTATAGTTCCACCTGATTGAACTGATTGAATTAACTTGGTTCGCTTGAACTTATCATTGCTACCAGTGACTGCACATCAGGCACAGACGCCTGCCAAACAGGTGCAAAATATTTGAAAGAACAGACAGTTAGTTAATGACTAATGCTGCAATCATGTCCTACTCAGATGGTCCTGTTTCCTGGGTTGAGAAATCGTCCAAACAGATTTGGTATGTTAATGAGCTTTACAGTCGCAATGTGGAAACAATATGGATGCTACAAAGATGTGTTGCATTTTATTGCTCAGAGCGGTGAAGATTCATGTTGCTGCATCAGTGCTCACGAAAACCAGCAAAATATTGCTTTCCCTGACTTGTCGTCTGGGTTAAAGCTAGTAAATAACTTTTCTAACTGATCTCTGTCACTATGTGGACAGCAACTAACGGTTACAACCTCATACCATATCACAAATCACATTTATCCCTCCATTTTCATCTGCTTATCCGGGTCTGGGTTGTGGGGGCAGCAGGTCAAGCAAAGCACCCCAGACGTCCCTCTCCACAGCAACGCTTTCCAGCTCCTCCTGGGGGACCCCAAGGCGTTCCTAGGCCAGATGAGATATGTAATTCCTCCAGCATGTTCTGGGTCTGCCCCGGGGCCTCCTACCAGTGGGAGGCAGAGGAAAGATTCATATGTAATAAGTGAAGTTTCTTAACATCAATCAAACATTTACTTTCACCTGCCATAATATAACGCATAATATGACGCCAACTTTGTAAGTCGCGTACCAAGGTTTTCACAGACTGAGGTTTTGTTGTTGTTTTCCCAACTTGAGGGGGCGTTCACAGGAATTTAACCAGTTGGGAACTCATTTCTCAGATTATTCCGATATAGGGTTGCACCAGTATACCCGTTCTAAGGTAAACAGTGATATGAAACCTGAGCATGTATTTGCTTATCTAAAGCTACTCTTACCTTTCTTGCATTTCACAAAGCAAAATTTGAACATCTACAACTCCCGAGTCCCGCCTCCCTCCAAAGGCCTACTCCCCACTCCTCCATTACCTCCTCATTACGTCTATGATACATGTGTGTTTTTTAGGTACACAGAAGAGGAGAGTGAGTGTAACGTTACAACCAAGACAGTCAAATGCAACCCCGGAGTTTTAAAACTCAACCGAAGTCAGTGATGACTGATGAGTTTTAGAATAAGGTTACAGTGCTAACGTTAGATAGTAGCGTTAACGTTACTAAGTGGAAATGCACGAGGAAGATAACGTTAATGTTTCAGAGGCTACGCTATAGTAGGGGTTATTATGCGAGCGGTTATGTCAGTCGGAGGCCTCCGCGTGGGGAAGACAGACAGGATGCTCGACCAATCATTGCATTTGGTCCGAATGCAATGATTGGTCGGAGTTTTCTTAGAACCATATGAGAATGGTATAATTTTGAGTTTTTATCTCTGGTGGAATTCATTTATATTTTAGTGTGCCAGCAGCTTATTAATAGCATTTTAACCTAAACAAAGAAAACCATAAAAGTTCCAGAAAGGTAAGTGTTGCTTTAAGATATTGAGAAACAAAAATGCAACTGGACAGAGAATCTCAACTTTTAGTTAATTTCAAAAGGGAAACTTTAAACACAAACTTCCATTAAAAAACATGGTCTCAAATTTTTACAGTAATATAATGTTTGTTCAACCAAAAGTAACCCTTTTGTTTTCATTCCTTTATGAGTCATTTTGACTTAAGAGAATAATTCTATATACCGTGATACTAAAGCCACAATATTTTCCGAGATGGTTATTTTATCGAGAAAATCTCACACTGTTGCAACTTTATTCCGACACCACATGAATGCAGGGTAAGCTTCCAGTCGAACAAAAATCAAGATCACTTCATGCCAGAGTGACCTGATTAATTTCATAAAGAGAATTTATAATCCCAGCTGAGTGCACAAAGTAGCTCACATGCACAGACACACTAATTAAGGGTGTTTTCACACTTGGTCCTTTTCAGCCCTCTAAACGGACTCAGCATGTTTTGCGCACATGTGGACACTTTAAGAGAACTCAGCCCCCATTGAAGGGGACCAAACTCAGACCACCTCCCAAGGTGGTCTGAGTTTGGTCCCCTTCAAGTCCACAGTGCGGTTCACTTAACCTGTGCCTTGTGAACACAAAGTGCTCCAGGTTCACTTTTCTCTTTGCCATTGTATTTAGCCCTTTAGATCACATGCTGTTGCACTGGGACGCTTGAAAAAACATACAAAAACACGTCGGCCTGTTACGCTTGCAAGGACGCAGGACGAGGAGTAGTTTGGTCCACTGAAGATACTGCTCGGCACCGGATGTGGAATGTAGAATACATCAAACAGCAACAGTCTACAGCACACAGAAACAGAAACACTGAGGTTTTGCTCCAATTTTAAGTTCCTCTGAAAGTGAGGGGCTTCATAACCACACTGCAGTGCCACGTCAAAGTAAAAACAAAACCATGTCACTATATATTATATATAGGGTATAGTGTGAACAGAGAGAGGACTGAGGCCCCATCAGAGCTGAAGTTGACCGGAAAGAGAACTGAGTCCTTTTGCTGTTGGTCCACTTTTTGGTGCACTTTAAGAGGACTGAGTTCAGTTCATTTAAAAAGGACTATATGTGAAAACAGGTAACAGTTAACAGTGTCTCTAGATTTGTTCTACTTAGCCTGTGATTCCAGTAATCAGGTGCATGTTACCAGAAACCAGTCCTCCCAGTTTCAGAGCTGGTATGTGGAACATTTAAAGCTAACCTACTGAACTATCCGGTTTCACTGTAACTGGTGATGCACTTTGTTAGACAATGAAGATGCGGTTGTCACATTACCTCTTGAATTGCTTGAGCAATTATTGTTTCACCTTTGTCATACCAAAAATAGTATACAGTTAAAATGAGTATACAGTTTGTTATTTTTTGTCCTTGTTACTCATGTATGCAAAACAGACATCTATTAAATGTGCCTGCTGATGAACCTGGGAAGGGTGCAGTCTGAGTTAATATCAATCTTTCAACTCTGATTCTGTTAAGGAGTTAAACAGAGTGCTGACAATGTGTGAGCATGTTTTGGGATGTTTTACAGTCATCTCAAATTACACTGAATTCAGAGGCTTGGCATCATATTTATTTTTAGAACATATTCATATAAAACATTTGACATACGCTCAGTCAGTTCAGCCACCAAAGCACTCCATTCGACAAGGTTAAAAATGAGTGAAAAATGGGCTTTAGCGGTAGAGAAAAAATACAACTTGACACAAATTCTGGATGACACCCATGCTCGCCATTGCACCTCACATTATGCACCCATGTAGACAGGAAGGGCTTCAGGCTACAGGCACTAAATAGAGTTGCCCTTTCACTGCACTCAACATTGATTACAGATAATCTGCCACCCCTGACAGTGCGTCTTTATTAGCCGACTGCATCCAGAATTTCTGCAGTTCCTGTTTTGTTCCCACATTGGAGTAATGTGTCCTTTATATGAAGTTCAAAGGTCACTCCCACAGAATGTCACTGGTTTTTGGGCTGCACAAAGGGTCCTCCTTTTCTATTTTTTGAATCTGTCCAGAGCAGATCTCTTGCTAGATAACGCCGCCTTTTTCTTCTGCCTCTCTTTTCTCTCTTTTTCAATCTTCATTTTGTCCTCTGCAGTGTTCCTGATTATATCCTGGGGGGTAAACAAGTCAAGAGAGATTAGCCAATCACTGCACACATAGAAGAAAAATCACCATGTTGTATCAGTCTTTATTTTATATTCTGGATTACTTACCCTCTGGTCCTCGTGAGACACTTGTTTCTTTCGCCTTTCAACATTGCCAGCTGAACTACGACCTTTCTTCTTATACTTGGGAATAAATTTTTCCTTGGCAAGCGGGTCAAAGCCCTGCGAAGACAAAAAAACTTTTAGAGGGCTGTAACAGTAAAATACCTACTGGTATTATGATTAAGAGTCAGTATTTGAAAATGTACAGATAAAATTTGATGTATGCCAATAAGATGTTTCCAGACACTGACCAGAGCTTGGACCCTGTCTTTGTGCCTTTGCTCAAAGGTGGCGCGGTCAACCTGTCCCAGCTCGGCTGGGTCGAGGCTGATGAGTTCAGGCTGGATCTTCTCCAGCAGGGCTTTAACCTCCCACTCCTGCCTCTGCTTTGCACTGCGGTATGGATTTGCATCCAGACCATCAAAGTTTGGCTCTCCCGCACCTGTGAATGTAAATAGAGGAGGACAGAAACCACAACATTTCAATTCACCCATCAGGACACAAACATCACACATGACCAAATTCAACTGAACTACTACTTCCCTAACGTCAAACTTTGACCTCATTTTGAGACTTGTTATTCAGCCTACTTTAGAATATGGCATATTTTGAAATAGAGTCGGACCTGGTGTGAGCATGCTGGTGAAACCCTCTCCATGTCCCACCCCGAGGACATCCTCAAAGGGACAGAATTGCATCCCCCAAATTGTTCCTCGAACTCTGTGAGCCATGTAGGGTTTAGTCACTGGAGTGCTCCACACATCTCGGTACACCTGCAGGGAAAGTTTTCACAGATGAAGTGAAGAGGTGTCTTATGTATTACTGCTTTAAAAATATATCAAAAAATAAACAGAATTAGCATCTTGTCCAGTTAAACTGCAGTTTTGTTGGTAACAGTTGTGTAATTACAATATTACACCAATAATGACAGGAAAGCAAACAATCTTGTGAAATACTGCTTAATTTACCCATGCATGACGTCACTGTACAATTTGAGGGTAAGAAAAATATTATCATCAGGTTTTGTTTTAATTTCAACACAAACACTGAGCCAGAACCCCACCTATGGTCATGAGCTCTGGGTAGTGACCGAAAGAATGAGATCGCAGATACAAGCGGCCGAAATGAGTTTCCCCATGGGGTGGCGGGGCTTAGAGTTCTCAATTTCAACCCGAGCCCAAACCCGACCCGAATAAGCCCAACGGGTCGGGTCGGTTTGGGCCGACCAATTAAGTTAATTGGGGTGGACTGAGTCGGGCTCGGACAAGGGAGAGAGAGGAAAAAAAAAAAAAACGTGTGTCTGTCAGAGAAGCGCACTGTGTGAGGATGTGACAGCAGCACTAACACACAATGCTGCTGTCCATGGTTCTCACTTCTGAGCAGCCTGTGAGGAAGAAAATATGCATGTCTGTTAAGATTATTCCAAATCCATTCATTATTCAATGTTATGTTGTTGATATTTGAAGGTTATAGTTACCGTTTTTAATAAAGTGTTCGAGTTGAAGTTGAAGTATCGTCTGCTGTGTGTGTGTGTGTGTGTGTGTAAGGGGGATGATAATAGGGCTATAATAATTAAGCAAGAAGAATATGCGAATTATAAAAATAAAGAATGCTCAATTCCGTTCTGATGAAAAAAATAATAATACTAAAACAAGATATGCTGCTGTGAAGTGTGAGCGAAGTTCAGTCAGTCAGTCAGTCAGCGTTCAGGTGCAGGAAAAGTGTTGAGAGCGGCTGCGGCTCATTAAATGCAGCGACGCAGTGCTACATGATGCGCAATGGTTGCTCTCCCCCACGCTGACGTTGAAGNTCAGTCAGTCAGTCAGCGTTCAGGTGCAGGAAAAGTGTTGAGAGCGGCTGCGGCTCATTAAATGCAGCGACGCAGTGCTACATGATGCGCAATGGTTGCTCTCCCCCACGCTGACGTTGAAGCCTGTCTGTCTGGTAATATTATTTTGGGACATGAATGATTGGTTGACTTTAAGTGGTTAAAGATACTGTATTTGAGCCAGGGAAGCCAGACTGCTGAGGCGCATAGGGGGAGCATCATAATTATTATCATGCAATATACTGTGTACTGTAATCAACAAAGTGAGGGATAAAGTGGAATGACTGCCTTTGGCCTTAGCATGAACCCATATTATTTTGCAACAATGCAAAGGCAGAGTGCCTTATTTTGGAAAAAGGGTCAAAGGTCAAGTATGAGCTCAAGATTTATATGAAGATTAATAACTTGTCTAAAAAAAGGAACTGCCAGAAACCAAAATGACGATGACAGAAAAACTGCCCAGCTGTGTTTATTCTTACTACCCACCTCCAAATGCATCTCTTCCTGTGTGTTAGACTGTTTTTTTTTGGTGTCAAATCATGAAAAGTGACGTGTGGATGAGATAAATACCTGAACGATATCCCCTGTGGCTGCAGACAGCAGCCCCCTCTGGCTCAGTGACAAACAGGAAGCTCCTGCAGGGAGGAAGTAGGACTGGAAGGGTTTGAAGGCTCTGATGTCGTATACCTTTAGCTTTTTATCCATACCAGATGTCACCATGTATCTGCCAAAGGAGAGACCATAACATTATACTGCTCTCTGGTGGACGTTGAGGAAACTGCAGTTTACTGCTAACAGCTAAAAATGAGAAGATTATTCAGCCTGACTATAAAGCTGTTTAACATTCATGGATTTTGTCAACAAATTGTTAACCACTGTTGTGCCTGGCGGAAACTAGCACTATGTAAAATTCATAGACTATTATAGATTAGAATAATCCAGGTTAATAATCCTGGTACGTTGTCTCCAGGCAGTGGCTTGAAGAAAGGATTTTGTCAGTGATTACAAGGATTAATTATACTTTCCAAAGCTGAAGTACAAATATTAATGACATTTTTAATGAGACTACTGTGAAAAAACCTCCACAATTCAACAATTTTCTGACCCTAAAAAAACATCGAATATCAATTTTGTCTTAAATAAAGAAGTATGAGGTTTTAAGGCGACTCACGTGCCCGTTTTGTCTACAGCAACAGAGCGCACGCCGCCCTGGTGACAGAGCATCTTGACGAGGGCTTCTTTCTGATTGGGTGACCAGAGGGTGACAGTGCCGTTGGAGTGGCCCAGGTGGATGATGGCATTATGAGGGTTCTGGCACATCACGTCAAGCCGTCCAGTCTTGGTGCAGATGGCTGTCACCTCCTTTCCTACAGACACATCCAGGTACTGCAGGAAACTTGTAGCACTCTGAAGAAGAGAGCGGACACAGCGAGAATTGTCAGAGCCGAGTCCTGCTGGTTAGGTTTAAGTCAGTGTTGAAGGAACTGGAAACAAAACTCATGTGGTTTGTCCTGCTTATCAACACATACAGCTCATTAAAAGAATACTTTGCCTGCAAAATGTCCATTTGTAAATTAACTAATCAGTCTGTGTTAAGTTTTGTTTGTGAAGAAAACTCACATGCCTCCATGGTGAACAAATAATCCCCAAAAAGGCGGCCATTCTTCATGAACAGATGTTCAACAGCAGAACTGCAGACCTACATCAAAATATCTACATACATACTCTCACTCTCCTGCAGTATAATTCATATCTCATTTATCCAGTTGTATGCTCAGGGCTTCCCATACTTTGACCAAGGAGTAGTGCACCCTGAGTGTGTGCATGTGTATGAGCTCCACTTGAGCACTGTTATTTTAAATCATAATGTTGAAGCAAAAATGCACGACGAGCACACGACTGGATAAAAGAGACTTGGATATGTACGAGTTGTGTGAGAGTTTGTAAATGGAAGTTTTGATATAAGCCCCTTTTACAATGCCTCTTAGAGGCAGGATTCTCATGCCATTATGCCGCCTCCCTGTTCCGTATAAAAGGTACAATCGAGGAATGGGGGGAGAGAGTTGTTTCACCTTTAAGGCGACATCATAGTAACAGAGCCAAAATGCATAAACGAGAAAGTCAGCAGGACGAGTTCATAGACGGAACGGGTGTGACATTTGATGACATGTTACTCGCGCGACCCACTGTGGGAGATTTAAAAAGTAGCTGGAAGAACAGCAGCAGGAAATGTGCACAAATTTGGAAAACAATGAGTGAAGGGAGCTCCTTACTCTCCAAGCAGAGGACGAGATCAGCTGCCATACAACATGGACAGTAAATGATTGTTTTTGCCATGTTAGCCCATTATTACTGTTTATAAAGTGCTGCTGACGTGTATGTTATATGTCACACTAGAGGCCACCGCTGTCTTATCATGTCATGCTTGTAATGCTTCTTTTGATTCTGCAATGCTGGCATGCTGTCTGATATCACAAGCCCCTTTTACACTGCTAGATTTTCCGCGAATGTTGGGCTGTTTTGCCGGCAAGCTGCGAGTGTTTAGACACACAGAGCCGGATTGGCGAGTTGATCCGAGGTGCCTCGTAGGGTAGTCATATTGGCGGAACCCTTTTTGGTTTAAACAGACCGAGGTGATAGCAGGAATTAGCGAGCAGCTAGTAGCAAGAGGGAAACGCAAACCTGACAGACACTGTAAAGGTGAGCAACTGGGGAGACAAGGAATTGCGCGCCCTCCTTGTCATCGCAAACGAAGAGGCAATTAACTGTCAGATGACGGGGACGGTGAAGGACGGGCCAACTTATAAGAGAATTGCCAAAGGACTGACCAGCCGCGGCTTCCCTCTCACGTCACACGCTGAGCTACACGTTTTGTTACTGGCTCACGCCCCCCATTGCCCCAAAAAAGGCGCATTCTGTATAAACAAAAGTAGGTAGGCGGCATTTTGCCGCACTCCCTGATTTTGGTTTTATACTGCCAATGCTGAAAGAAGACTGATTGGGCTTTCCTGCAAATTTGCACAATTCCTGTTTAAAAAGGGCTACACACTGGAGCAACATGATGCCGCCGCTGTCTGGTTCTGTGCAAAAATGCAAAGGTGGCATAAAGAAGGGACTTCGCAGCGGCCCTACAGCACGCTCAGTGTAAAAAGGGCTATAGTTTTGCTGTTATCAAACATGGCCTACACTGACTTCAATTCATCAAGAATTTTCTCCGTTTTTAGATTCTTTGTTCACCATGGAGACATATGAGTAAAACAAAATTTTCTTCTCAAGGTAGCACACGGTGAGTAATTGATATAAAAACAGCCATTTTGCGGGTGAAGTATTCCTTTAAGGCACTTTAAATCTTATTATCTCCGTTGTCCACTGTGAAGAAACATCTATAAGTCAGTTTAGAAATCACAGAAAAAGACGCTCCTAGTAACTTGAGAACTTGCCTGCCAAACTTTCTGTATTCAATTTTTTCTTCAGTATCAAAGAAATCCAGTGACAGTTGTCTTACTTTTAACAATTTGTCAAAATGTTACCAAATACAGGCTAAAAATGAGTGTCTCCATTTTGTCTGAAGGGAGCTCCGAAGTGTCAGACCTCCTCTAGACAGTTTTGGAAATCCATACATGTTAACTGGATTTTGTTTACACTCTTTTGTTAATGTTTTTTGTATTTAATATCATTATTATAAAAATGTTTCAGGGCAGCCCTCTTAGTCAGGTCTCTTTAGTCTTAATGAGACTTACCTGATTAAATACAAAATAAATAAAATGAAGGTTTCACCAAAAGAAAACTTCTATGAACTGAGTGTGTGATACATAACACCAGGGTTTTTGGCAAATTCCGCATTCAACAGACGACAACATTTTGTTATTCTATTGATACATGTTAAATAAACATGCAGTACATCATGTGCAAAATCTAAAAGAGAAGTTTTAATTAACTCACCGCTGTCGCTAGCAGAAAGTGGTAGGGAAGGAACTGCATACGAAGGACATCGTTGAATTTGCGGATGCAGTGGAGCTCTATTCCGTTCAAGTCATAGATATACAGCCACTTCTTCTGAGCCACTGCGTACATGGCCTCAGTGTGGAGCCACCTTAACAAAGGCAGAAACTGATTGAGTTGCTGGTAGATGAAGCATGACTATAAAAAGCTTTGTGCTTTGTCTAGTCCTGCACAATGTCAGGTTGGATGACTTACTTCACATCATTGATAGTCTCCATCACGTTTATCTCACACATTAGCTGTTTGGTCTGCCAGTCTATGCAAGCGACATGGCCTCTCTTCCCACCAAGCAGCAAGTGACTGAAGTGAGGAGAGCACGTTGTTAAGAACATAAGCACAACTTTAAGATTTAACTCAATATTTCTTTATCATGTGAAAGGACTTGCTTGTTGGGATAAAGCCACAGGGAGTTAGAACCAAACTCTGCAGTTTCCCTCGGCTCCTCAGAGCATGTTTGCATCTTTCAGGTCATGTGCAAATAAAATAAAACAATATTCTTGCTAAGATTTTCTGCGTCATTATCTGAATGCCTGCAAGTTTCTGTGGCAGCATGATGCAGACATTTTGCTGTACTGCACGGCTTCATGCAACACACAGGTGTTTTCAGTTGGAGCTACGCTTCAAATAATGTGATGAAACAAAACTCTATAGACCAACAAGAATTATGACAGGCTTATTTGTCCTGTAAATTGTGCAACAAAACTAATGAGGGAGACGTCAATCAAGCCCTGTTTATACACAAGCCACGCAGACTGGGAGAATGGTCAAATGAGGCACACAAGATATATCATAATGCCGAGCTAACTGACTCGGACAAACACTTCGTACGTGGTTTGTAGCAGTGTGAAGAGTGAGATACTGACCGTCCAGTTTTGCTGTAGTCCACTCGATATGGTCCGAACTGAGACAGTTTCAGATTAAAATACTGACGAGGAAGTGGGAGAGAGAAAGAACAAATTCACAAAAGGCAAACAGTCTGGGGAACGACATCAGACCTGGGAAAAAAAAAATATCAAACAATCTTGTATCCTCCTAAATGACCCATATATTGTTTGTTTACCAGGATTATGCTTTTTAAAAACAAGAACACACTGGGTGTGACAAGTTCAGCCCTCACACATTATCTACTTATAGTAAGATAAAATGGGAGCAACAGATGCTGTGTACTGCTCATTGGTTTCCCAGCCGTACTAGTAAAACAAACCTGAGTTTTTTCAATAAAAAGTCTCAATCTGTATCAAAAATCGTAAACCAGATGAAAATAGAGCCGTTTTTATAACAAAGGGCCCAGCAATTAGATGTCAGAGGTGAAATCTTCCATCATCTACATTACCGTTGGGTGAGTGTCCCACCTTTGCCCCAGATGTTATATCCACAGCATCTGCAATATCCTCCTGAGAGATCGTACATGTGTCCTCATCTTCATCTCCTTCTAGAAACCTAAGATTAGAAGAAAACATGTCACAACCAGCAACATCTTAAAGTGGCATGTTTCATCCTCTAACCTCTGTCACATCCTACACTGTGACACAGCAGCCGACCAACTTGTAGAAGACATTACCCTGCATCCTCTGGGAGTAGCAGATCAATGCGGGCAGCTTGTTTCTGAGCCATTTCTGAAACTTCATCTGAGCGAGTGATCATGTCTTTCAGCTTGTAATGCTGGTGGCGAGGCTAGGATGAGAAGAGCAAAGGAATCAGATGTTGGCTGACTCAACGTATTTACTAGAAATTGTAAACAAGAGGCATTGGGGTGCTTACCTTTTTAGTTTTGTCTTTTCTCTTGAACTTTTGTATCCTGTCTTCTGGAATAGGAGCAGGCCCAGGGAAAGGGTCAGATTTCTGAAGGAAAGTGAACATAAATCAGACGACATATGCATGCACGGAAATAGCCGTTACTTGAAATACTGTAACATAAATTCAATTTAATCTCCTTCTGGTCATTAGGGCTGCTTCAGTTAGAGGATGCAGTGCAACATTCAGTACAGGGCTCTTGATTCAACACAGTGGTTTGGTAAAAACTACAGTGGTTTCACTCAAATATTACAAAACCACTTGATTTAGATTAACTTTATATTACACTGGAAATTTACACTATATTACACATATTGTGTTGCTGTATTAGAAAAAACCTAAAACTCATCTTTTTCTGCAGAAGTGGAAGGAACCGTTGGAACACTTGGACTTAAATATGACATGGACTTACATGGATAAAAATAAGACATATTACAGGGTTTTCCCTGGCTTTTTTCGAGACCAAGGTGGCAAAGGCCTGTGGCAGGGAGCATCTTGACAGCTGTACTTTTAGATACGGTCCCCCCTCAATTAAATATGAAAGGAGGCCCCCACATGCTTGAGCTTTACACTGCTGACTTGTATAATCAGAACAGACACGTCCTGTGTCCTGTCAGCCTTCTATGATTATATTTACCCTTTACAGCAGGCACATCCTGACAGCTGAGAATATTACTGTCAGGTATTGTCCCCCCTCTATTAAATATGAAAGAAGGCTGAAAATCACAGGACATGTCTGTTCTGATGATACAAGTCAGCTGTCCTGAAATTAGGGATGGGGCCGATCCGATCCAGTATCGGTATCGGGTTCCGATACCAACGTAATTCGAATAAACTAATGTTCAGCTCTGGTGCAAGTGTCGTACTTGGAAACATACTTTACACCACGGTACACCGCATCAGTGGCTGAAATTTGCATACATTCCCATAAACTACTGATTTGGACATCGATTACCATGACAACAGTTGACGCGTTGAGGCATTTGGGGCCGCCCTTGTAAACATGTTGCTAAAATTAAGAGCTGGAACAGGCTGATACAGAATATAGCATATAGGCCTAATACTATCAGGCAGTGTGAAACATATGTCTATATATTATCAAATTATTAAGATTAACTATACCTACTGTACCACCTACCATTCCGACTGTAATTCAGACTATAAGATGGTTAAGGTTCACTGAATGCGACTGCCACATCTCTGTCTCTTCTTTAACCCCGTGCTCAGGCTGTTGATATCTCCAGATACACAATATCTACGTATGTCAAAAGCCACACACGCAGAGAGAGGGCATGGGGAGGCTTCAAACTGGTAGCAACCAGTTTGTTCGCAGCTGTAAGCCCAGCTAATAGCGCTCATTTTTTGAGCCATGTCAAGACCGCCTTAGGCAAATCATTCAAGATAAGTGTGGAGGGCTGATCTCAAACGTCTCCAAGAGATCAGATGCAACCATTCATTCAGAACCTGACCACTGGAGGGCATTCCAAGAACATGTGAAAATAGAGACCCGTGGCTTTCACTGGACACAAAGAACAAGAAGGATCAGGGGTAGTTTTCATTGAACAGAGCTTCCTAGGAGTCAAGAATGTTCTGTGGATGAAATTATAAAGTATTTGCTGGTGATCAGGATTTCTTGAACACAAAAGTATGTTGGACCAGACTTTGCCCCAGTCAAAGGCCGGGTCCAAGTCAGGAACGCCGGTTCTCCACATGTTCTGCAGTGCCAGGGGTCTATATGCCTGCCGTAATATAAACGATGAGATGTAAGAGGGTTCTGCCATGAAATTCAGCCAGCGTTAAGAGCTGATCGTAGCCGCAAATAAAAGAAAAAGGAGGAGCGTGGTCAGAGTGCAAGCCCTCTTCACAGTTAATGTCCCCAAGTGTATGAATGCTTTTCACTTTCCAGCGGATGAAATGAACTGGCTGGCAACTATACCTATATAATCTAAACTAGTGTTGCACGGTATACTGGTACCAACGGTAGACTGCGGTACTTAAACACCACGGTACATATGATACCATAATGTTTGGGTACTGTAGTACTACGGTACCTCAGGTACCACTATTGTGGGATAAGTTCAAAGTCCAATTGCAAGAGGGCGAGTGTCCATGCGCTGTCCAATAACGGCGCACGCTGGCCACCTGGCACTCAATATGCTGCCGCAGTGGTTTGTTTTCCAGTGACATTTCAGGTATTAGCTGAGCTATTGAGTATCTTTAAGCAGTGAAAGTTATTATTTATTTATTTTTACTTGTAGGCTAGGTTTGTTTATATATGCTACAGTGATTTGTTTTCCACTGTATTTAAGTGTTAAAGTGTTAAATAAGTTTACAGAGTTCTACGGTGCGAGCATTTTACTCGCATTTGCGACTAAAAATAGTTTTGTGCGAGCAAAAGAAATCATTTAGGAGCACGCTGTGTGAATACAGATTTCAACCAGCAGCAGAAAATCCTGCCGGTTGTGGGTTGAACGGGGGTCACAGACAGGAATACGGCAGAGCACTATGGCCACCGCGACTGAGAAGCCTGGTTCCAGGTCCAATAATTTCCTCTACGTTGGTGTCATGACTGCCCAGAAGAACCTGAACAACCGAGCCGTGGCGGCACACAGGTATGTGACGTGTCAGAGGAGAAACGAGCCGTTCACATTTCTCTTTGTGGCAGGTAACGTTCCACAAACCTCACCGCACTGAAGGGACTGTTTAAACTGATTTATTTATTTTATTTTGATCCCCCCTGTAGCCACAAATATTTTTCCTTGAGCTTTTCGAAGTGACTGGTGGAAAATGCATGACCCTTCACCATGAATTAGATTTTTAAAATTTAGCTGAGTTCATCCGATCATCCGAGTTCATCCGATGAGCTCATCCGATGAACTCAGCTAAGCGTGCCAGGCGACCCAACTACAAAAGCCAGTGGACTNCATGACCCTTCACCATGAATTAGATTTTTAAAATTTAGCTGAGTTCATCCGATGAACTCAGCTAAGCGTGCCAGGCGACCCAACTACAAAAGCCAATGGACTAAAGACATCCTTTGTGTTTAATAGTAGAGCAGTAGACCCAATGTAGCCCTGTGTGTGTGTGTGCTGGGCCCTTACCACACACATGATGGAGGAGAGGGTGGCTCCAAAGGAGCCTTTGTATTTTGTTGTTTTCCTATTAAATGTGTTATTTAAAATTTTCCACTGCGCTCCTAAATTTCTTTCTGTGATCCTAATTTTTTTCAGTTAGGAGCACATGTGGTGTCTCTTCATTTTTACTGCAAGTAGTTATAATTACATGTTAATCACTTATTGATGCTGTTTTTGAAGTATGAATAAGTCAGTAAGTAATTTATTCCATTGAAATATCATTGATGTATTATAGAAAAGTGATTTATCTATCTATAAATGACAAAAGGCACATCTGCCTCATTTTTGCTGTGGTATCGTGATACTACTCAGAACCGTGATAATTTCACTGGTATCGTACCGTGGGTCCCAATTTTGGTACCGTGACAACACTAATCTAAACCTATACTAATCAGAGACAGTTACCTGAACTTCAGATTTGATATTGTACATTAACATTTCTATGCAACCGACCGAGTCTGATTCTTTGCATCATCTAGTTTATGATCCATACTGTTTACCTGTTTTTCATTCAACACCTCATTGTTGTTGTATCCTTGTACTGCAACTGCTGCACATCATTTCCCCTCTGAATAAATTAAGTATGATATTCTGTAGATACATTTCCCACATGTCTAAATGCCAGTGACACCTTGATGCTGAGCTGGTCACAGAACAATAACGTTCACTCACTTACCCCTGATATGAATTTCTTTCCATCTCTGTGACCTTCTTCTTGCTTTCTTTTCTTTGCTGTCTGTTTCTGTCGCTCCTTCTGTTGCGGAGCCACCTCACTCTGTTTCCCGTCTTCTCCCACTTTGTTGTCATCTTTCCCCTCCTCCCAGTAACGAGCCGGAGGCTGTTAAAGATGAGATAACGGAAGCAGGTTAGCAACAGCAACTTTAATAAGAAGACAGAGAGTTTGTGTTTGTGTTTGTGCTCAGAAACTGGGGGTCAGGTTCCTCCCGGATCCGTACGCACGCGCTGGTGGCGTTAGCTGCCTGATGCTAACAAAGCTAATGCTCCGTTATGTGTGTCTGTTTGAAAAGCACCGTCATAGTGTCTCTCGGGTGTTGACAACAGCAAAAGTTAGACACTTTTACTGATAATTAATTCGTAGTTACCTTCTTCTTTTTCCCCACGTGTGTATCTTTCACTGCTGCCTCGCCGGGAGACGCCATCTTTGTTGTATACGTTTTTCAGTTCCGGTGACGGTTTTCTTGCTGCGTCACGTCCGGCCAAAAATTAAGTTTAAAAAAATATATATAATTATATAAAATGATATTATTATAATGCTATAAATAACAGTGCATAGAAAAAAGTTAATTATAAAATAAGATAAAAATAGTAGTCTGTACTCTTAGGGTCCTCAGATATTTTTATTACATCAAAAGTTCTGAGGAGAGACTTTGCTTGTTTTCATTCATTTGTCTGGAAGCACTGAGGTGATTGTCCTGAGGCTTCCTGAGTTCAAACAGACTGGTGTGGGGTCGCAGGCTTTAAACTCTGTGTGGGTGTGAACCGTTACAGTAACCCTTACGTAAATTAAACCATGTGAGAAAGTTAGAGGGGAAATCACTGTTTGGTGGAACTGCTGACAATTCATAGACATCTGAAACCTGTGATAAAGGGTCCTAAGCAGACACTGCTTTTTAGTAATGCATATTATATTGATTTATATAATTTCTTTCTTTTTCTTTTTTTTTAAATTTAACTAGTCCATACCCATTTGAGTGCACAGTTGCTCATGTACAGTTTCACATGGTGTGTGTTTGGGATACAGGTCATAGGAAATTGCAGATTAAATAGTCAACTGAACCCATTAAGGAGAGCAATGTATTCAGATAGAGTTTTTGTGAATTTGATAGTACGATAGCTTTATTGAAAGTACAGTAGTACCATTGCCAATAGTGGGATAGTTAGTGGGCTAAAACTGTACATTAGTAGTTGAGGTAGCA
>NC_065521.1:31642773-31691056 GCF_006386435.1 Epinephelus moara | reverse complement strand
AGCCACGCCCTCCGCAATATTCATTGCCTCATAGAAGCTCAGTTTTAGTAAGTTTTCCAACTTTTGCCAAGAGGGAACTTTAGATATTGGTCCCTAGATTATGTTCACCCAGTTTCATGCAGATCGGTCAAACTTCCTAGGAAGAGATCGATTTTAAGTGTTTTTCAAAAAATTCAAAATGGCGGAAAATCTACATAACCAGAAGTTATGGGTTCTTGAGGCAAATTTGTTCCTCATGAGGAGAGGCATCTCTGTGCAAAGTTCCATGTCTCTACGACATACAGGGCATGAGATATGCCCATTCAAGGTTTACAATGCCTGTCGGTTGCTATAGCGCCCCCCTTTGGCCAATTGATGGAATATTGCTTCATTCGCATCCTCCCATGACCCTCTACCACTGTGCCAAATTTCACATGGATTGACCAAGTCAGTGAGGAGAAAAACGTGGAACACACACACAGACAGACAGACAGAGTTTTCGTCATGATATAATAAGATCTGTGAAGTAATTCGTGACTAAAGCTGACAGATAAATGTAGTGGAGTAAAAAGTACAATACTTCCCAAATTCCCTCTGAAATATAGTAAAGTAGAAGTATGAAATAACAAAATGAAAATACTCATAGAAAACACCTTAAAAATTGTGGTTTATTACTTGAGTAGATGCTCTTTGTTACTTTACACCACTGTTCGTAAAGTTTGTCGATCTAGATTGTGATGTTTGGTCTTACTGCATATCTGCTCTTTGTAAGGATTTGAAGGCAGCTTAAAGGCAAGTTAAATCTGGTTTATGATGGCACAGCCTGATAGCCACTGCAGGGGTCTATTTATAGGTCGAAACATCAGACAAATATAAGCAAACAACGACCACTGGGCTTCCTGAGGAATGCTCACCCAACATCTGGCACATTTCACTTCACTATTCCTACTGCTAACTGTTCACGCATGAGAGGGTGGAGACTGCAGTCAGATGAACACTGTGAAATGAAATAAACTTAAATATAAAGTATATAGATAAGTCAGTGTTTTTTCAGCTGCGTGGCCCATTCTGTCTGATTATGTCTTTAAGTAAAGATAATCTACTTTTGTGCAACCTTAAAAAAGCCCAGGGTTTGAAAGACTGTTCTTTCCCTCAACTCACTGCCTCAACTTCTTGTTTCTTCACTCTGTTTGCCAGAGCTCTAATTCTACTTGGTGTGTGGCGTGTCACATGGTGAATCTCTTTCTCAAAATATTGTGGAAGTTTCATCAAATGGTTGCGACATTTTCACATATATACATAACCATTTGGTAAGTGCTCATGCAAGGATTTTTCAGTTTCTTTTCTACTTCCTCTCCAGGCTGCTGGGAGTATTTTTGAAAACGGGCCAAGACTCTTTATCTACACATATCTGGGGAAAGGGTGGTTGTCTAGCACAAAATGAACTGTGGCTTTCAATTTGCCAGAGCAGAGCTGCAGATGTAAGAAGAACACTGCAAAAAAAAAAAAAAAGAAGCTTTGTTGTGTTTTGTCTCATTTAGTGCGACCTCAAAGCCACTTTAAAGGGGAAAGAATGCCATATGTTTATATGTTTCGAGTTGAAAGCCTGCACGCTGTGCAAGCAATTCTCAAGTGGCTGACATTGTTTTTGACGTCCATGCAGCATGTTGAGGCTCAAAGCTTTTTGAAAAACAACTGAAGACCATTTAGTCTGAATGCTGTCACAGTTTCACACTATTGTTATGCAGAGCTTTATTACTTTTCTTCCACATGCATTTTGCATTCAAATGTCTAAATGTTTATCAAGGACATATGTGCTTGTTTTTAGTTTTTTGACCAGCATTTATACTTTTTAAAGTGTTAAGCTTTTTTTTTTTTTTTTTTTTGAACTCCAGTACATCCAGAACTTTGCTGCCCATCTGCTCACCAATTCCCGCTCCTGTGATCACATCATCCCTGTCCTTCAGAACCTCCACTGGCTCCCTGTCCCACAACACATCCAATTCAAAGTCCTTCTCCTCACTCACAAAGCCCCTTCTCCATATCCCTCTGGAACTCTCTCCCCGAACACATTCAAGACTGCACTAACCTCTCCCGGTTCAAATCACTCATCAAAACTAATCTTTTGAAAACAGCTTTTAATGTGTGAATGATGTTGTGTGTATTTTACTGTATTCTATTTTGTGATTGTTTTTAACTATTGCAAAGTGTCTTTGAGTACCATGAAACGCACCCGATAAATAAAATGTATTATTTTATTTTTTTTCAACACCTCAACGAGCAGCCTTCATTGAGGAGGTGATGGTCACACCCAGAGGACTATTTTGCTGCTCACAACAGTCTTTTCTGTGTCTTATCGGAAATAAACCAGCTTCTTATTTGGAGATTACTAAATTCTGATCTGAATTATTATTGCCTCAAAGTAAGTGAATACAGTGCGAGCCAATCGTCCACCACGTTCAAATTCTGGTCTGTCCAGAAATGATCCTTGTCTTAAACTTCACCTGGTTGATTTGATATCACCTGCAGCAGTGTTGTTACATGATGTTTTTAATAGTTAATCTTTTCCCCTGTATAAACCAGGATCTTGGTAGCTCAGCACTCAGCATAAATCAGTGTGTATTTTGGGAACTGCATGGTCAACAATGAAAAACATACTATGTATTGGGACATACTATATCTTTTTCATACTATATAGTATGGTAGTATGGGTATTGGAATGCACAGATAATGTCAAATGCAGTATGCCAAAAATACCAGGATGTTCTACTACATCCGGTCACATGTTGCAGTATGCCAACCAGCATGCTTTTTCAGCCATTCTGACCCACAATCCTCTGCAGAAAAGATCGACTTCAGAAGTCACAATGATGGATGACAGACTTGGGTGACTAATGACCAGTTGATTCGTAATAATAGGAATATTAGTTGTTTAATTCAATAAAATAATCATAAATGTAACCAACAACAAAAGGGCATATGTATTAATTAACAATGACAGAGCAATGAATGGTTGGAATCTACAATGTGCAGTTATTACTTGCAAAATAACAACAGCAGAGGCCTCCGAATGACATCTGTCTCTGGCAGCTGCAGTACAACTCTACCCCTACCCCTGTCTCGTGGGAGACTGGGGGTGGGGGCCGATTCGCATACTTTATTTTTTTACTTTTAGTAACAGCTGCCCTTAAAAAGTACGTACTGTTGCATGCAGTGTGCACGCAATCGGGCCACACTACCTTGTCATAACGTTACACCCTGCTGTTGTTACTTTGCAATGTATGTAGTTTAACTTCAAAGTTATGACTGCACAGATTTTAGATTCTAACGTTTGCCACAGTGAAATCACAGCTGCAGTTCTCTGTCTATGTTGTTTTATAGTTATGTCCTATTGTTTGTAATATATATGCCTATTCCTGTTATTACTGTTCAACTGGTCATCAGTTACTTGAATGCGCTGTCATCCGTCATTGCGACTTATCGTCCGCTGTGCAGAGAATTGTGGGTCAGAATAGCCAGAAAAGCATGCTGGCTTACATACTGCACAATCAGTCTGCATGTAGTAGAACATCGTGGTATTTTTGGCATACTGCACTTAACATATTATGTATTGGGACATGCTAAATCTTTTTCTGGCATACTATATAGTATGGTAGTATAGGTACTGGAATGCACAGTGGGGCTCAATTTCCTGAGTGGGAGAGTTGAGTTTTGTACCAGTTGATGGTTATTCACCAAGAGAGAAAAATGTTATACAACAGCAGCAGTTGTTACTGCACAACCCGACGGAGAATTTATGTCATAATACCATGCTGCAAACATGTCCCTGCATGCTTCATGCTGTCTCAAAGAGTTTACTCTTGGCGAATTAGGTATAGGGTTACATATACCTTGCATGCTCTGTACTTTCAGAGAGGACAGGAGAATAAAGGGTAAATGTCCAGGAAATCTGGAAAGGGGGAGGAGCAGGAATACTAAACATCTGGGACTGGACAAGAGAGAAAGTGTTATGTAACGACAGTAGAGAGGAAGGGCAGTTTGCTTATCTGAAAAACAAAACAAAACAAAGAAACTACAGCAGGAGGAGACAAAAGAATCAGACCTAAAGCAGACAAACCAACAGCGTTCAGCATGTCGTTTCAGCCGGACTTGGTATGTCTCAAAGTTAAGCTTAAGTCTAAAAGGCTTTTTTTAAAGAGCTAAATTGGGCGTTTTCTCTCAAATGGAGTTCATTTCTTTTAAAGCTTGTAAAGTGGAGCAAATGAGAACTGACTCAGCATGAAGTCATTTAAAACACATGCAAAAGCTGTATTTTCGTAATTGCTTTTTCATGCATTTGAATATTCAACTTTTTTTTCTTCAGCAGCACTAGTGTTGTCCTTACGGACCGTTAACTATTTGTTGTGTCTCCCCTTCTTTTAATATGACTTGTAGACGTTGATATTTGTATGTTTTGGTTCTTTTCTTTCTTTTAAACATGGAGTTACCCCCTCGGCCAGAACTGTTTGACTTCCATGGAGTGTCAATGATTCACTATTTCACAGACAACTGGGAGAACATCCAAAACTTCCAGGCCAGGCCAGATGATATACTCATTGCAACATACCCCAAAGCAGGTCAGTCTATAAACATGAACTCCAGTGTAAATGCTTTATATCTTATAAAATGTGTGTGCAAAGAGGTGAAGGGTTGAGATTATTTTATTCCCCCCCACCTTCTCTCTCTGTGTCTCTGTCTGTCTTTTAGGAACCACATGGGTCTCCTACATCCTCGACCTGCTGTATTTTGGTCAGACAGAGCGTCAGAGAACCATTCCAATCTTTGACAGAGTGCCTTTCTTGGAGATTTTCATCCCGTCTTTGATTTCAGGTCAAACAGACAATCGAAAACACTTATGAACATTCATTATAAACATACAAACACTTATTTGACCTTCAGAAAATCTTATCTTCTACCTTTTGCATAAACTTCAGCAAACATTATCAATGTATCTGAAAGGTTTGTGTCAAAAGACATTACCTACCTGACTATAGCAGTCAAGAAACTATTTCAGCACTTTACAGCATCAGATATGTTCTTACTGCATCTTCTTTTAGGAAAAGACATGGTGGACAACCTCCCCACCTCTCCTCGACTCATTAAGACTCATTTTCCAGTCCAGTTTGTGCCAAAGTCCTTTTGGGAGCAAAACTGCAGGGTCAGTAGTTTCTGTTTTACTTATATTATTTTAATGCATGATCATAAGACGCTGAAGAGACTCATATCTAATGTATAGGCTGTAGAATTTAAGGCATGTCTAAGTGTATAAAAGTATATTATGTCTCATATAAAGTTCTTTAGATCGTTTCAGTGTTTTCTTCTTCTGTAGATGGTCTATGTGGCCCGCAATGCCAAAGACAATGTGGTGTCTTATTTTCACTTTGATCGCATGAACATGGCTCACCCTGAGCCTGGGGACTGGAGCAACTACGTCCACAGATTCATGGAGGGAAAGAGTATGCGTGAAATGCAATAATTTAGTTTTTTATTGGTACAGAGATGCAAAGATTTCTATTGAACACTACTGAAGTGCTTTCATTAATTGTTCTGTGACCTCAGTTGTATGGGGATCCTGGTACGACCATGTGAACGGCTGGTGGAAGAAGAAGCAGAGTTATCCAAAACTCCATTACATGTTCTATGAAGATATGGTCGAGGTGATGTAGTATTCTTTGAGGGGTCTGATCCTATTTAGGCTACTTTGCTAACAATGCAATGATAATATCTAAACCACTGTGTTTCCAGGAGACTGGACGGGAAGTAGACAAACTGTGCAGCTTTCTTGGTTTGACTCGTTCAGACGAGGAGAAGAAAAGAGTCGCAGGTGGATCACAGTTTGATAATATGAAAAAGGACGACATGGCCAACTATTCACTGCACCCAGTAATGGATTTCAAAATCTCTCCCTTCATGAGAAAAGGTAACCTGATGAATAAATTGATACATGTGTGTGACAAGAACAAAAGAATCAGATTCAGCTATCACATCTGTCTGACTCTCTCTGTGGTTCTGCAGGGAAGGTCGGTGATTGGAAGAACCACTTCACTGTTTCCCAGAATGAAGAGTTTGATGAAGACTACAAGAAAAAGATGACGGACCCCACACTTCAGTTCCGCACTGAAATTTGAACACGACTGGACAGGCTGTGTGTATGCAGAGATTTGTCCATGACTGACTGGACATGTGGCATTACTTTGAGAAAATCAAGTTACTGTTGCCTCTAATGTGATAGCAGATGTGTGGCGTATATCTTCTTGTCAATTTTCTTTGTTAAGGCTGTGAACGATATTTTATGAAACATGATGGAAATTAAATGACGGATCATGTCTGAAGGTGAATATTTCTTTCATAACAAGAGATTGTATGTTTGGCCGAGCTAAATATTGATAATATATTGATTTTGTGATATGAGACTACATATTGTTAATATTTTGGATATCATAATATTGTAAGTGCTGATTTTAACCTGTTTTTAAATGCTGCTTTACAGTAAAGCGATGTAATTTTCTGAACTTACCAGACTGGTCTTGCTTATTTGCCTTTACCCATTTAGTCATTATCTCCACATTACGGATGATTATTTAACAAAAATCTCATTGTGTAAATATTTTGTAAAAGCACTGATAATCAACCCCACAACATCGTTGCATCATGACTCCACCACTCAGGACCAAGCACTGAACCTGGGGCGACAGACCCTTCTCCATATCCAACCCCTCCCTCTGGAACTCTCTCCCCAAACACATTCGAGACTGCACCAACCTCTCCCGACTCAAATCACTCATCAGAACTCATCTTTTCAAAAGAGCTTCTAATGTGTATTTCATTTTATGAACGTTTTTATCTAATGCAAAGTGCCTTTGAGTAGCATGAACGCACTCTATAAATAAAATGTATTTCAGTCAGGAACACTTTTGTCAAAGAAAACTTTATTTCCTTTTGCAGTATTATATTTGGCGCAGTATTATATTTGGTGGTATGGCTCTGTTCTGGGGCCCCTCTGCCTTTACTTGGGCCTACGCAGAAAGCCTCTACCACACGCCTACGTGGAAAGCATAAGGCGGAGAGAGCACACCTCCCTGCCCTTCCATGTGCAAATGAGGAAAGCCTGAGGCAGAGAGGCAAACCTCCCTGCCCTTCCATGTGCCTATGTGGAAAGCATAAGGCGGAGAGAGCAGCAGCAAAGACCCCCCGGGACCAGAACAAAGCAGCACCGATGACAAACAGAAATGACACTGATAAGTCAGATACAGCATGAAAAGGAGGAGCTGGGGTGGTTGATTCGATTACAACTGCAGCAGTGTCTTTACATGATGTTTTTAATCGTTAGGACCTCCATCCTTTTTAAGACTTTATCTTTTCCCTTGTATAAACCAGGATCTTGGTAGCTCAGCGGGTACAGCACTCGGCATAAATCAATGTGCATTTTGGGAACTGCCACTGTCAACAATGACAAACATTTTTTAAACACATAAATGCATCGGGGCTCATTTGTAATCAGCTTGGACGATCAGCTTATTGATTGCACCTTCAGCAATCACTGGTTCTCAGTCATGGTTTTTGGAGGTGGCGATTACATCACTACTGTTACCACAACTACAGCTTTTGCTGTGTCAATGGTGCAAGTGGATCTTTTAGAAGGTACAGCAGCTGCCCTTAAAAAGTACGTACTGTTGCATGCAGTATGCACACAATCGGGCCACACTACCTTCTTAAAACATTACGCCCTGCACTTTGATCAGCTTGCTTTGATATCTGTTACCTAGGAGATAAAAGAAACACCACCTACCAAGTTCACCAGAGACAGAGGTCAACCTGGAGAGCTCTGCAGTTGTTACTAAACTCTTTTTAATTAATTGTACTATTTTATTTCCAAGGTAACTCTTTCTGATTGTATTTAATGTCTTTTTATGGTGCCTTTATTGCTTTTACTTGCTGTATGTTTTATGTAAAGCACTTTGAATTGCCTCGTTGCTGAAATGTGCTATACAAATAAACTTGCCTTGCCTTGCCTTGCCTTACTTTACAATATATGTAGTTTAACTTGAGTGTTGTAGCTGCACAGATTGTAGATTCTAACGTATCATATTTGAGACAGTGAAATTACATCTGCAGTTCTCTGTCACTGTTATTTTTATAGTTATGTCCTGTTGTTGTTTGTAATATTTATGATTATTTGTTCACTTAAACAATCAGTATTTCTATTATTACTTCTCAACTGGTCATCAGTTACTTAAATGCACTGTCATCTGTCATTGCGACTTCTTGCAGCTTTCAATCAGCTATCATTTCCTTGTGGGTTTGTAGATGTGACGTATCGTCTGCTGCACAGAGGATTGTGTGTCAGAATAGTCACAAAAGCATGCTGGCTTGCATACTGCAAAATCGGACTGCATGTAGTAGAACATCCTGGTATTTATGGCATACTGCATTTGACATGCTATGTATAAGGACATACTAAATCTTTTTCTGGCATACTATATGGTATGGTAATGTGCGTATTGGAATGCACAGTGGGGCTCAATTTCCTGAGTGGGAGAGTTGAGTTTTGTACCAGTTGATGGTTATTCACCAAGAAAGAAAAATGTTATACAACAGCAGCAGTTGTTACTGCACAACAGAGTTGAGAGTTCATGTCATAATAGTGTGCTGCACTCTGGCAGATCGGTCACAGCCCGTCAGTGTCAGTGGTTGAACTCCAGTCTTCTGCAGTGCACTGCATTTGGGCTTTAAGATTCTTCAAGCAGTTTGTTTAATACGTCTGTGTTTCTAGCCATGCTATAAAATCCATTCAGCTCTCAGCATTCACACTGCATTTTCTGTTGAAAATGCATTTTTCTAGTTAGATTTTCAAGTGGTTAGAACGAACAAATTAGAATGAAAGTAGTAAAATCTGTTTGAGGTTGCTAAGGTTGACTCTTGTCTATGCATCTTTCCTGCTCAATTTCTTGATACAAACATAACCCTCAAAAAAGTTTATTCCTGACAAATTAGGTATAGGGTTACATATACCTTAACTCTGTAAGTTTTTGAGAGGACAGGAGAATAAAGGGTAAATGTCCAGGATATCTAGAAAGGGGAGGAGCAGGAATACTATGAAACACCTGGGCTGGACCAGAGACAACAGAGAAAGTGTTATGTAATGATAGTAGAGAGGAAGGGCAGTTGACTTATCTGAAAAATATACAAAACAAAGAAACTACAGCAGGAGGAAAGAAAAGAGTCAGAACTACATCAGAGAAACCAACAGCATTCAGCATGTCGTTTCAGCCAGGCTTGGTATGTCTCTAAATTAATCTAAAGTCGAAATGCGTTTTATTAAAAATAGCTAATTTGGCTTTATTCTAAAGCAGAGTTAATTTCTTGTTAAACCTGTAAAGCGGAGCAAATGAGAAGTCATTTAAAACACATGCAAAAGCTATATTTTCATAATTGCTTTTTCATGCATTTGAAAGCTTAATCTTTGATGACACCATTGTCCTCATGGACCGTTAACTACTTGTTGTGTCTCTCCCTCTTTAAAGATGACTTGTAGAGTCAGTGTAGTTATTTGTATGCTTGATTCTTTTCTTTTGGTCTTTCTTTTAAACATGGAGTTACCCCCTCGACCAGAACTGTTTGACTTCCATGGTGTGTCAATGACCCACTATTTCACAGACAACTGGGAGAACATCCAAAACTTCCAGGCCAGGCCAGATGATATACTCATTGCAACATACCCCAAAGCAGGTCAGTCTATAAACATGAACTCCAGTGTAAATGCTTTATAGCTTATAAAAGGTGTGTGCAAAGAGGTGAAGGGTTGAGATTATTTTATTCCCCCCCACCTTCTCTCTTTGTGTCTCTGTCTGTCTTTTAGGAACCACATGGATTTCCTACATCCTCGACCTGCTGTATTTTGGTCAGACAGAGCGTCAGAGAACCGTTCCAATCTTTGACAGAGTGCCTTTCCTGGAGATTTTCATCCCGTCTTTGATTTCAGGTCAAACAGACAATCGAAAACACTTCACCATATTTTATGAACTTTCATTATAAACATACAAACACTTATTTGACCTTCAGAAAATCTTATTTTCTACCTTTTGCATAAAACTTCCGTAAACATTATCATTGTATCTAAAGGTTTGTGTCAAAAGACATTACCTACCTGACCATAGCAGTCAAGAAACTATTTCAGCACTTTACAGCATCAGAGATTTCCTTACTGCATCTTTAACTCTTCTTTTAGGAAAAGACATGGTGGACAACCTCCCCACCTCTCCTCGACTCATTAAGACTCATTTTCCAGTCCAGTTTGTGCCAAAGTCCTTTTGGCAGCAAAACTGCAGGGTCAGTAGTTTGTATTTTACATATATTATTTTACTGCATGATCATAAGATGCTGAAGAGACTCATATCTAATTCCTAGGCTGAGTAATGATTAAGAGAAGCAGTAGAATTTAAGGCATGTCTAGGTGTGTAAAAGTATATTATGTCTCATATAAAGTTCTTTAGATCATTTCAGTGTTTTCTTCTTCTGTAGATGGTCTACGTGGCCCGCAATGCCAAAGACAATGTGGTGTCTTATTTTCACTTTGATCGCATGAACATGATTGAGCCAGAGCCTGGAGACTGGAGCAACTACGTCCACAGATTCATGGAGGGAAAGAGTATGCATGAAATGCAATAATGATAGAGTTTTTTATTGGTACAGAGATGCAAAGATTTCTATTGAACACTACTGAAGTGCTTTCATTAACTGTTCTGTGACCTCAGTTGTATGGGGATCCTGGTACGACCATGTAAACGGCTGGTGGAAGAAGAAGCAGAGTTATCCAAAACTCCATTACATGTTCTATGAAGATATGGTCGAGGTGATGTAGTATTCTTTGGGTATCTAATCCTGTTTAGGCTACTTTGCTAACAATGCAATAATATCTAAACCACTGTGTTTCCAGGACACTGGACGGGAAGTAGACAAACTGTGCAGCTTTCTTGGTTTGTCTCGTTCAGACGAGGAGAAGAAAAGAGTCACAGGTGGATCACAGTTTGATAATATGAAAAAGGACGACATGGCCAACTATTCACTGCACCCAGTAATGGATTTCAAAATCTCTCACTTCATGAGAAAAGGTAACCTGATGAATAAATTGATACATGTGTTGGCAAGAACAAAAGAATCAGATCTCCACCTTCAGCTAATGCACATGTCTGACTCTCTCTGTGGTTCTGCAGGTAAAGTTGGTGACTGGAAGAACCATTTCACTGTTTCCCAGAATGAAGAGTTTGATGAAGACTACAAGAAAAAGATGACGGACCCCACACTTCAGTTCCGCACTGAAATTTGAACAAGACTGGACAGACTGTGTGTATGTGGAGATGGGTCCATGACTGACTGGACATGTGGCATTACTTTGAGAAAATCAAGTTACTGTTGCCTCTAATATGATAGCAGATGTGTGGCGTATATCTTCTTATTGATTATATGAATTAAGGCTGTGAATGATATTCTATGAAGCATGGTAAAAATTAAATGACGGATCATGTCTGAAGGTGAATATTTTTTTTCATAACAAGAGATTGCTGAGGAATATATTGATAATACACTGATTTTGTGATATGCGACTACATATTGAGATTTTGGATATCATAATATTCTAAGTGCTGATTTTAACCTGCTTTTAAATGCTGCTTTACAGTAAAGTGATGTAATTTTCTGAACTTACCAGACTGGTCTTGCTTATTTGCCTTTACCCATTTAGTCATTATCTCCACATTACTGATGATTATTTAACAAAAATCTCATTGTGTAAATATTTTTGTAAAAGCATTGATAATCAACCCCACAACATCGTTGCATCATGACTGAGGTATTTGTTTAAAAATATATTTGATTTCATCCATATCGCCCAACCCTAACTGTATGTACAGAAAACAAAAAATAATCAATGATGTATTTAAACTAACTTAGTTTAATTAAAAGAATGTATAGTATCATGTCAACTAAGCAGGGGCAATACCAATCCATTTTTATTTCAATATGATACCGATACTTTTTGCTACAGTTTTAATGATACCAATACTGATACTGATCATTTCTTAAGGGTCCAGTGTGTAGGATTTAGCAGCACTGAGCAGAGAGGTTGCAGAAGTGAAACCTGTGAGTAAAGCATGTAGGCGAACCACAGTTGCTGACGGAAAAATACTAATGGCCCTATAGAGCCAGTTTTTGACAGCCAGTGTCTGTTCTGGGCTACTGTAGAACAACATGGCGGACTCCATGGAGGGGGACCAGCTCTGTGTGTAGATCTAAATGACTCATTCTGAGGTAACACAAAGAAAACAATTCTTATTTTCAGGTCGTATCATGAAAACATACTTTTCAATATTATAGCTGCTGCGCAGCGATGGGTTGGGTCCAGGCATTTTTAAGCAATTCTGAGCAACAAGCAGAAGAATTGGAAGACATTTAGGAATTTAGCAACACAATCTGCCTTTTGTATCAGCTGAGGCTTGAACTCACAACCTCTGAGACTAAGAATCAATTTCTATCTCACTGAGCTTATTAGTCAGTGACAATTCATGTGTAGCTTCACAAATTGACTAAGCCAGGCGTGCAGGTTTAGCAGCCGTCCATGCATGGAAAAGCAGATTTCAAAATTCAGTTATCGAAACAAAAATATGAAAATACACATATTGCATCTAGACAGCATGGAGATGTTGGTAATTTGTTTGTAACAATGACTGATTTGCTCCATAAGTGAAAAACTGATGTTTAAAATTGCCATTTTTAAATTGACTCCAATTGTTCACATTAGAGCAAAATTCAAAATGCTGTCACAAATTCAGTTTTTGAGATAAAATTCTGAAATTTGCCACACATCATCTACCTCTAGAATTTTGTCATTTTTTTTACATGAACATTGAAGATTTATTTAGCAAGAATTTGTATGTATATGTTTACAGTACCGTTTACAGTTACAGGACTATTGGCTTGAGTTTACAGCTGAGGATATCTGGCATGAGACTGGACCTTTGTGCAAAGTTTGGTGAGTTTTCACCCATGGGAAGTATGATTTCCCTGGTAGAAGAAAGAAGAAAGAAGAAGAATACCTAGGATTACAATAGTGTCCTGGCAGCTTAGCTGCCCGGACTAATAATGTACCAAGTCTGCCAATGGATGCCCCAAATTCCACACATTGGACCTTTAAGTGGGTATGGGACTTTTTAGAACAAGCAGGACATGATAAAAACAAACAAAATAAGAAGGTATTATTATCATTATTCTTAAAAAAGAGGAGATAATTATAATATTAATAATACCTATACCAAGTAAAAATACACTTAAAACCTAACTAAAAGGTTGCAAAAAAAGATGTTTTTAGTTTGCTTTTAAAAGAGAACAGTGTTATAGCAAACCATAGTTCATGTCGAAGAGAATTCCAGAGAGTAGGACCATAATGACTAAAAGCACCATGAGCTGATTGAGAGTTGATTTTAGGTACAATGAGTGGACCTGTATTTGATGATCTAAGGGATCTCTCTGGTGTGATCTCTGTGAGCATGTCAGCAACATAGGAAGGAGCTAAACCATTAAAACATTTATAAAAAAAAAGGAAGTATTTTAAAATCAATTCTTTGTTTTATTGGGAGCCAGAAGAGAATATAATATAGTTATGTGGTCAGACCTTTTAGTTTTTGTTAAAACTCTGGCTGCTGCATTCTGATTAAGCTGAAGTTTATCTAATGTCTGCATTGTCAGTCCAGCAAAAATGCTTCACAGTAATCCAGCCTGCTGGAAAAAAAAAGCATAAACCAGCCTTTTAGAGTCTGACTGAGGCATGAAGCATCTAAATTTTGATATATTTTTGAGGTCTAAAAAGGCGTTCTTAGAAATATTAGCGATGTGCTTCTGGTAGTTAAGATAAGTGTCTAAAATCACATCCATGTTTTCGACATGCTCACATGGTTTAACAGACAGGGGAGTTAACAAATATGGAATTTCATTCCTCAGTGTGTAATTAAAGAGCAGCTGTGTGACGACACCATTTACATTGACATTCTCCAATGAGACCAAGAGATTAGTGTGATCGTTGATGTAAATCCAAAGATTTTCATTCCGATCCATATTTCGGTATTTGCAATAGAACATCATTTCTTTTGAGTGTGATCAGGGTATGACAGTAAAACCTGTTTTTAAGGATTACTGTTGCTGAGGCTGACTGTTATATCTTTCCTGCTCAAATTCGTGATCCAAACATGCCCCTGTTTGTTTTGTACCCACTCGTGTGTTAAACTTTAACACACTGAATCAAAAACAAAAGTTGATTCTTGACAAATTAGGTACATGGAAACATACACCATGCATGCTCTGTATGATTCTGAGAGCTGGGGAATAAAGGGTAAATGCCCAGGAAGTTTGTAAAGGGGAGGGGCTAGAGTAAAGAATCAAATCTGGGACTGAGCTCCAGTTACAATAGAGAGAGTGTTATGCAATGAGAAGAGAGAGGAAGGACAGGATCGCTTGCTAGTCTGACAAAAACTACAGCAAGAGAAGAGAAGGGGGTGAGAAATACAGCAGAGAAACCAGCAGCGTTCAACATGTCATTTGAGCCTGGCTCGGTATGTCTCTAAATTAAAGTCTTTTTCAAAGAGCTACATTGGGCTTTTCTTTCAAGTGGAGTTCATTTCTTGCTAAGCATGTAAAGCAGTGCAAATAAGTATTGGCTTGTAGACTAAGTACACACACAGTGAACGTATACTTTGTATGTTTTGGTTCATTTCTTTCTTTCTTTCTTTCTTTCTTTCTTTCTTTCTTTTAAACATGGAGATACCCCCTCGACCAGAACTGTTTGACTTCCATGGAGTCTCAATGACCCACTATTTCACAGACAACTGGGAGAATGTTCAAAACTTCCAGGCCAGGCCAGATGATATACTTATTGCAACATACCCTAAAGCAGGTCAGTCTATAAACATGAACAACAGTGTAAATGTTTTATAGCTTATAAAAGATGTGAGCATAGAGGTGAGGGGTTGATATAATTTTATTTCCTCTCTGTGTCTCTGTCTGTCTTCTTTCAGGAACCACATGGGTCTCCTACATCCTTGACCTGCTGTATTTTGGTCAGACAGAGCGTCAGAGAACTGTTCCAATCTTTGACAGAGTGCCTTTCTTGGAGCTCATCTTCCCATCATTAGGCTCAGGTCAAAAAGATGATCAAATAAACTCTCCATATTTCACACACATGCATCACAAACATACAAATGATTAGTAAACCCTCAGTAAACCTCATTTTCTACCATTTGTGTAAACTTCAGTAAATGTTTTCACTGTATATGAAAGGTTTGTGTCGCAGAACTAAATGTTTTCACTGTATATGAAAGGTTTGTGTCGCAGAACACTTTATTTACCACAGTCAAAAAACTATTTCAGCACTTCACAGCATCAGATTTTCTTGAGCAAGTTTATTTATGTAGCATAAAGCAATTCAGAAAACATCAAAAGCAATAAAATAAAAGTTATGGTGCAGTGTTATAATAATAATAATAATAATAATAATAATAATGATAATAAAACTGTTATAATAATCAAATATTTGATTTAATAAAAGGCAGAGGCAAACAAAAAAGTCTTCATTAATCTAAAAGAAAGGAGAGTTGCAGCAGACTGAGATCTGAGAAGTCGGAGGCCTGTACTACAAATCCAGTTCATACTCATACATACCCAGAATATTCATTCATTCATTCATTCATTTTACCTAATCGCTTATCCTGTTTGGGGTCATACGGGGGCTGGAGCATATCCCAGCTGACGTTGGGTCAAAGGCTGGGTCCATCCTGGACAAGCCGCCAGACTATCACAGTCTGCGCTGGCATTTTTGTGTAGTTTACAAGTTACAACATCTTCTTGCACTTTCCAGCATATCTTCTTCTTCATTTGTTTTTGGACATGGCAGTGCTATTCTGTTTCAAAAGATGTGTACCAACGCCCCCTATCTTGTAACAGTGAAAACATGGATTGACAGAATATCTCGTCAATGGTGGGGAAGAGCTGGGTCATAAATGGTGGAAAATCTTGTAAATGGCAGGGAAAAAGTTAAGGTTATAGTAGACTGACTTTGTAATCATCTGTAGTTAATATTGCCAACTGAAGCCGAGCATTGACTTGTAATTGTTCTTCCTTGACTCCAAAAACAATTACCTTAGTTTTGTCTTTGTTTACTTGAAAAGAATTATGGCACATCCAATTGCTCATTTGTGCAGTACGCTTGGTCAGAGCTTGTGCCGGACCATTTTCTGCTGGTGATATGGTTATGTAAATTTGTGAGTCATCTGCATATCGTAACATATTTTGTAGTTCCCCTTAATCTGAGCCAGTGGAAGCATGTAGATGTAAAACAGAAGAGGCCCCAGAATAGAGCCCTGGAGGCTCTGCATGTAATTTTGTATGCTCAGATGTACAATTACCTGTAGACACAGAGTAGTCCATATCTTTTAAGTAGGAATTACACCAGTTTAGTACTGTGCCAGAGTGTCCCACCTAGTTTTCCAGTCACACTAGTAATATTTAGTGGTCAGTCGTGTCAAATGCAGCACTTCTTCACTTCTTACTTTATTTTTATTTCTTTGTATAGGAAAAGACCTGGTAGACAACCTCCCCACCTCTCCTCGACTCATTAAGACTCATTTTCCAGTCCAGTTTGTGCCAAAGTCATTTTGGGAGCAAAACTGCAGGGTCAGTAGTTTGTGTCTTATTTGTATTATTTCAATGCATTATCACAAGATGCTGCAATAGCAGCCAAAGTAACATCAAGGACTCATCTTTCATTTAAAGGCTGATAACAAAGAGAAGCAGTAGAGACATGTCAACCTACAACAAACACTTGCTGTTACACTTGTTTTTTTCTTCTTCTGTAGATGGTCTACGTGGCCCGCAATGCCAAAGACAACATGGTGTCTTATTTTCACTTCGATTCCATGAACATGGTTGAGCCAGAGCCTGGAGACTGGAGCAACTACATCCACAGATTCATGGAGGGAAAGAGTATGTAGAAAATACAGCAATAATGGAGTTTTTTTTATTGGTACAGAGATGCATCGATTTCTACTGAACACGACTGAAGTGCTTTCATTTATTGTTCTGTGGCCTCAGTGGTGTTTGGATCCTGGTACGACCATGTGAGCGGCTGGTGGAAGAAGAAGCAGAGTTATCCAAAACTCCATTACATGTTCTATGAAGATATGGTCGAGGTGATGTAGTTGTTTTTGGTGTCTAATCCTGTTTAGGCTATTTGCTAACGGTGTAATGATAATATCTAAACCACTGTGTTTCCAGGACACTGGACGGGAGGTAGACAAACTGTGCAGCTTTCTTGGTTTGTCTCGTTCAGACGAGGAGAAGAAAAGAGTCACAGGTGGATCACAGTTTGATAATATGAAAAAGGACGACATGGCCAACTATTCTTCAAACCCAGTTATGGATTTCAAAATCTCTCACTTCATGAGAAAAGGTAACCCAATGAATAAACTGATAATAGTGTGTGACAAGAACAAAAGAATCAGATCTCCACCTTCAGCTAATGCACCTGTCTGATTCTCTCTGTGGTTCTGCAGGTAAAGTTGGTGACTGGAAGAACCATTTCACTGTTTCCCAGAATGAAGAGTTCGATGTAGACTACAAGAAAAAGATGACGGACCCCACACTTCAGTTCCGCACTGAAATTTGAACAAGACTGGACAGGCTGTGTATATGTGGAGATGGGTCCATGACTGACTGGACATGTGGCATTACTTTGAGAAAATCATGTTACTGTTGGCTCTAATGAAATTATTCTCAATATGTTTCTGTCATGCCCCCCTTCAGAAGTAGAAAAAGTTCATGACCTCCCAACCAACACTTTTAGATCAATAATTAACAGTAATTTGGGAAGCAACCACTAAAACAGGATTAGTGTTGAATTTTAGTGAGATAAAGTTCAGCACGACAGCATCTGCAAACTCTTGTTTGTTTATTTTCCCTACATATTCATTCAAATTTGTTTGGCTCCTTTTTTTCCCCTAATTGTCCAAGTGTAGTGTGCCTGATGTGCATTCTCGTCAGCTCACATTGGGTCATCTCGTCAGTTGTTGGATAAGCTAACAAAATTGTAACCATCCGGGGCTGGGTTGTGGGGGCAGCAGGCCAAGCAAAGCACCCCAGATGTCCCTCTCCCCAGCAACACTTTCAAGCTCCTCCTGGGGGACCCCAAGGCATTTCCAGGCCAGATGAGATATGTAATCCAACCAGCGCGTCCAGGGTCTACCCCGGGGCTTCCTACCTGTTGGACAGGCCCGGGAACACCTCTAACAGGAGGCACCCAGGAGGCATCCTGATGAGAAGCCCAAATCACCTCAACTGACCCCTTTAAGGCGAGGAAGCAGCGGCTCTACTTTTATACTAAATTTATTTTCTATCTTTGTCAGTATATCCCCCTGAAACCTACACACTGAACCTTTAAACCACAGGAGACCTTCCTTATGATTTACTGTCAATGTAACTATGAGAAATTAATTTTCATGTGATCATCAAATTATGAAGATTCATGTCTCCATTTTTGCTCCTTGTACTACTGCATGGATGCAACCACAACAAGACTTCTCTGCAGATTTTCGTTTAATTTTTACATGACTGCTGATACATTCTCAGAGTGACCATAATAATGTTTGATGGAAAATATATGCAACTAAACAGTGCTTAAATACACTGACATTAAGATAGACTAAATCATGTCCAACAACAAAGAATAACTCACATATATTCTGATCCTAATATAGGCTGCGATGATTGCAGAGGTTGCCAAAGCGTTTCCTGATAAGTCTTGCAAAACCACACCCATCCGAGTGAAACCCAGTGTCTTCAGGGATTCCCTGTCATCCACGCCCCACCTGCAGTGACTCTGCACCCATTCGTGTGTTAAACTTTAACACACTGAATCAAAAACAAAAGTTGATTCTTGACAAATTAGGTGTATTGTAACATATATCATGCATGCTCTGTATGATTCCGAGAGCTGGGGAATAAAGGGTAAATGCCCAGGAAGTTTGTAAAGGGGAGGGGCTAGAGTAAAGAATCAAATCTGAGCTCCAGTTACAATAGAGAGAGTGTTATGTAATGAGAAGAGAGAGGAAGGACAGGATCGCTTGCTAGTCTGACAAAAACTACAGCAAGAGAAGAGAAGGGGGTGAGAAATACAGCAGAGAAACCAGCAGCGTTCAACATGTCATTTGAGCCCGGCTCGGTATGTCTCTAAATTAAAGTTTTTTTCAAAGAGCTACGTTGTGCTTTTCTTTCAAGTGGAGTTCATTTCTTGCTAAGCATGTAAAGCAGAGCAAATGAGTATTGGCTTGTAGACTAAGTAATTTAAAGTGCATGTTAAAGCTGTATATATTTATAATTGCTTTTTAACACATTTGTATATTAAACTTTTTTTAATCTTCAGCAGCACCTGTGTCTTTTTCTTGACTACAACCTATTACTTAATCTTTGAGCACACCATTGCATTATTTGGACTGTTAAATATTTGTTGTCTCTTGTTCTTTAAGGATGACTTGTAGAAGCTGCTTTTTAAACACAATCTGACTTCACTGTCTGACCCTAAACATTGCTTGCATTCTTTTCCTCACAGTCAAATTGCTGCAGCTTAATTGCTCTCACACAATGAACGTATAGTTTGTATGTTTTGGTTCATTTCTTTCTTTCTTTCTTTTAAACATGGAGTTACCCCCTCGACCAGAACTGTTTGACTTCCATGGAGTCTCAATGACCCACTATTTCACAGACAACTGGGAGAATGTTCAAAACTTCCAGGCCAGGCCAGATGATATACTTATTGCAACATACCCCAAAGCAGGTCAGTCTGTAAACCGGAAACTGCAGTATGAACGCTTTACAGGTCGTAAAAGATGTGTGCATAGAGGTGACGGGTTGAGATCATTTTATTTCCTCTCTGTCTCTGTCTCTGTCTCTGTCTCTGTCTCTGTGTCTTTCAGGAACCACATGGGTCTCCTACATCCTTGACCTGCTGTATTTTGGTCAGACAGAGCGTCAAAGAACTGTTCCAATCTTTGACAGAGTGCCTTTCTTGGAGATTTTCATCCCACCATTGGGCTCAGGTCAAGATGATCAAATAAACTCTCCATATTTCACACACATGCATCACAAACATACAAATGATTAATAAACCCTCAGTAAACCTCATTTTCTACCATTTGTGTAAACTTCAGTAAATGTTTTCACTGTATATGAAAGGTTTGTGTCGCAGAACACTTTATTTACCACAGTCAAAAAACAATTCAGCACTTTACAGCATCAGATTTTCTTAAGAAAGGCAAGTTTATTTATGTAGCACAAAGAAATTCAGAAAACATCAAAAGCATCAATAAAAAATGAAAAAGAAAAAGGAAATTTGAATACAATTAAAAATGCCATGAAAGAGCTAGACAACAGAAGATAAGCTAAAATATACAAAGACACGTATAAAAACATGTGAATGAAATTTGCGCCACAGTGTGAGAAATAATTAATATTTGATTCAATAAAAGGCAGAGGCAAACAAAAGCTATCCCAGCTGACACGGGGCGGGGTACATCCTGGACAGGCCACCAGACTACTGCAGGGCTGCCACTTAAGCCCTTTTTAGATAGGAATTGTGCAAATTTGCAGGAAAACCCAATCAGTCTTCTTTCAGCATTGGCAGTATAAAAACAAAATTGGGGAGGGCGGAAAATTGCCACCTACCTACTTTTGTTTATACAGAATGTGCCTTTTTCGGGGCAATGAGGGGCGTGAGCAAGTAACAAAATGTGTAGCTCAGCATGTGACGTAAACAGTGACGTGGGAGGGAAGCCACAGCTAGTCAGGCGGCGATTCTCTCGTAAATCGGCCTGTTCTTCACCGTCCCCGTCATCTGACGGTTAATGGCCTCTTCGTTTGCGAGTGCAAGGAGGGTGCGCAATTCCTTGTCTCCCCAGTTGCTCATCTTTACAGTGTCTGTCAGGTTTGCGTTTCCCTCTTGCTACTAGCTGCTCGCTAACTCCTGCTATCAGCTGTTTCCTGTTTATCCACCGCCAGTGGCTCGCACGTGCGGCGTCATCAACAGCTCCTCCCACAAGTCTTCAACAGCCCCTCCCATGGCAGAAGGCCACCTCGGTCTGTTTAAACTAAAAGGGTTCCGCCAATATGACTACCCTACGAGGCGGAAAATTGGGCACCTGGGATCAACTTGCCTTTCCGCCTCTGTGTGTATAAACGCTCGCAGCTGGCCGGCAAATCGGCCCAACATTTGCGGAAAATCTGGCAGTGTAAAAGGGGCTTTAGAGACAGACAACCATTCATGCTGACAGTCACACCTACGGCCAATTTAATGTCACCCATTAGCCTGACATGCATGTCATCCTCTGTCTTGCTCTTACTGAGGACTCAAGCAGCAGCGTTCTAAATCAGCTGCAGCTGTCTGATTAACATTTTAAAGGGAGACCAGAAAGACACAATTAGGGGGAAGTCTTAAAAAAAAAATGCATGGACGAGTTTTTCCACATCCTGCTGAGACAAAATTATTTCATCCATTATATGTTCTTAAGGTGATAGTAGACTGACTTTGTAATTGTCTGTAGTTTTCAATATTGCCAACTGAAGCTGAGCATTGATTTGTAATTGTTCTTCCTTGACTCCAAAAAATATTACCTCAGTTTTGTCTTTGTTAATTGAAGAGAATTATGGCACATCTAATCACTGACTTGTTGGGGGGACTTGTTGGGACCACTATCTGCTGCTGATATGGTTTTACAAATGTGTGTGTCATCTGCATATTGTGACATATTTTGTAGTTCCCCTTAATCTGAGCCAGTGGAAGCACGTAGATGTAAAACAGGAGAGGCCCCAGAATAGAGCCCTGGAGACTCTGCATGTCGTTTTTGGACACTCAGATGTAAAGTAGTCCATATACATAAGCCCCACCTAGTTTTCCAGTAACGCTAGTAATATTTAGTGGTCAGTCATGTCAAATGCAGCACTTCTTACTTTATTTTTATTTCTTTGTATAGGAAAAGACCTGGTGGACAACCTCCCCACCTCTCCCCGACTCATTAAGACTCATTTTCCAGTCCAGTTTGTGCCAAAGTCCTTTTGGGAGCAAAACTGCAGGGTCAGTAGTTTGTGTCTTATTTGTATTATTTCAATGCATTATCACAAGATGCTGCAATAGCAGCCAAAGTAACATCAAGGACTCATCTTTCATTTAAAGGCTGATAACAAAGAGAAGCAGTAGAGACATGTCAACCTACAACAAACACTTGCTGTTACACTTGTTTTTTTCTTCTTCTGTAGATGGTCTACGTGGCCCGCAATGCAAAAGACAACATGGTGTCTTTTTTTCACTTTGATTCCATGAACATGGTTGAGCCAGAGCCTGGAGACTGGAGCAACTACATCAAGAGATTCATGGAGGGAAAGAGTATATACAAAATACTATAATAATGCAGTTTTTTTTATTGGTACAGAGATGCATCAATTTCTACTGAACACGACTGAAGTGCTTTCATTTATTGTTCTGTGGTCTCAGTGGTGTTTGGATCCTGGTACGACCATGTGAACGGCTGGTGGAAGAAGAAGCAGAGTTATCCAAAACTCCATTATATGTTCTACGAAGATATGGTCGAGGTGATGTAGTTGTTTTTTTGGCATCTAATCCTGTTTAGGCTATTTGCTAACGGTGTAATGATAATATCTAAACCACTGTGTTTCCAGGACACTGGACGGGAAGTAGACAAACTGTGCAGCTTTCTTGGTTTGTCTCGTTCAGACGAGGAGAAGAAAAGAGTCACAGGTGGATCACAGTTTGATAATATGAAAAAGGACGACATGGCCAACTATTCTTCAAACCCAGTAATGGATTTCAAAATCTCTCACTTCATGAGAAAAGGTAACCTGATGAATAAATTGATAAATGTGTGTGACAAAAACAAAAGAATCAGATCTCCACCTTCAGCTAATGCACCTGTCTGATTCTCTCTGTGGTTCTGCAGGTAAAGTTGGTGACTGGAAGAACCATTTCACTGTTTCCCAGAATGAAGAGTTTGATGAAGACTACAAGAAAAAGATGACGGACCCCACACTTCAGTTCCGCACTGAAATTTGAACAAGAGAGAGTCAGACTAACATATTATGTTAGTCTGACTCTTCAGAAGATTGCAAAGCTAATGTGTCATTAAAGGGCAGCTGTATGACAACACCATTTACACTGACACGTTCAAATGAGACCAAGAGATCTGTATGATCAGTGATGTAAATAAAAAGGTGTTTATTCATATTCAAATTTCTATATTTGCAATAAAACAGCAAGAACTCATTCATGTTGATGTTGCGTGAGACATTAATGATCAGTGGACTACAAGAAAAAGATGACGGACCCCACACTTCAGTTCCGTACTGAAATTTGAACAAGACTGGACAGGCTGTGTGTATGTGGAGACGGGTCCATGACTGACTGGACATGTGGCATTACTTTGAGAAAATCAGGTTCCTGTTACCTGTAATGCAGTGGTTCTCAATATTTTTATGCCATGCCAAGCCGAAAAAGTTCATGACCTCCCAACCCACAATTTTTTTTTTATCAATTATTAACAATAATTTGGGAAGCAACTATTAAAACGGGATTCATGTTGAATTTCAGTTAGATAAAGTTCAGCATGATAGTGTCTGGAAATTCGTGTTTGTTTATTTTCCCTACATAAATCATATTCATTTAATCATTTTTGTCCCTTAATCATCCACGAGACTACTTCAAAACATGTGGGTTTCACCCGGGGGTGGTGCCTTACGTCCTGTGTCACACAGAGTGTAGTGTGCCTGATACGCTTTGTGGTCTGCTCACACTGGAGCATCTTGTCACTTGTTGGATAAGCTAGCAAAACTGTAACCATCAAGTTGTTTATTAACCTAATCTTTACCTTAACCCCCAGATTAAAGTCCAGTGTGAAAGATTTCAGGGAATTGATAGACATATAGTGGTGACGACTGCAGATTGCAACCAGCTTTAACTTCTTCCAGTTAAAATTCCTCCAGTGTACTTTTTTCAGGAGGTTTTCACCAAATTATCCACAAAGGAAGAAAAAAGAAAAAAGTGTTTTTCCAAGGTAAGGTAACAAAACCAACCCAGTCTCACTCTGAAGTCGTCGGAATCCGACACTTGGTCAGTGACTTGCAACGTCAGACACTTATGAAAGAAAACTGTCTTTTAACGTCGGCATGATGTGCGGTAGAAGAACAAAAGTTAAGGTGGCAAAAATCCGAGTAGGGTAGGTGGGAGGGGTGGTGGATGGGTCCAACAAACACTGACTTTCACCCGAGAGAACGGTGTTTGTGTCCCATAAGATTCTAAAGCCAAACCCTGTTCTTTGTTCCTAAACCTAACCACATGTTTTTGTTGCCTAAACCCAACCATGTGCGTGGGTTTTGGAGTTGTACTGATGTAGTGCATTTATTTTGAAAGAAACTGTATGTAAACGGTAAATTTCCTATGAAAACGGAAGTGTATTTTGAAAGAAGACAATGCATGTAACAGGCAGAACTTGACACGACGTCCCAGAACGTCAACAACCAACGCACCCAGGGTACCTTGCATGTCGTATGTGGACGTGGAAAGTCCATGACCAAACGTCGAGAACGAAGTGATTCACTTCTACATTTTTGCTCCTTGTACTGCTGCATGGATGCAACCACAAAGAGACTTCTCTGCAGATTTTCATTTCATTTTTACCAGACTGCTGATAAATGCTCAGACTGACCATCATAATGTTATAATGGAAAATATATACAACTAAATAGTGCTTAAATACACTGACATTAAGATGAACTACATCTTGTCCAACAACAAAAATCTACTCGTATTCTGATCTCAACATCTACCATCAATAACTTGATGCTCAGGCTTAAGTGAGACTACCAGTTTCCATGTGTACAGGTGTGAGGCCAAATATAGGAAAACATGAACAGTAGGCCTATATTCTGTATGCCTTCATACCTATTGCATGCATTATTCAGTGTAGTTTGCCCATACTTTGTCATTCTGTCCAACTTATTATTTGCATTAAACTGTAACAATTCAGGACTTTTGTTCTGCGTTCTCACACAAATGTGAACGTACACTCACAGCATGGGCTGAGACAATGAAGATGATGGTAGAGGTTGCCAAAGTGTTTCCTGATAAGTCTTGCAAAACCACACCCATGTGAGTGAAACCCAGTGTCTTCAGGTACTCCCTGTCATCCACGCCCCACCTGCAGTGGCTTTATGCTTCCCCCAGGGGGGCCTGCCCCACAGCTTGAGAACCACTGCTCTTGTGATAGCAGAGATGTGTATCCTCTTGTTAATTATCTGAATTAAGCTTGTGAACTAGAGCCTGTTTTACAGTATGAAGCACAATGTTGATCAAATGACTGGTCATGTCTTAAGGTGAGTATTTCTTTCATTACAAGAGACTGCGTGTACAGAAATTAACCAATGAGTGTGTGTGGACGTAAAACCTGTTTAAAAGGATCATTTACACTGAGGCTGACTTTTTACTATTCAAATTCATGATACAAATTAAGGTTTTGTAGCGACTCAGGTGTAAGACTGCTACACACTGAATCAAAAAAAGTTGATCCAGCTCTGTATGTCTTTGAGAGGACAGGGGAATAAAGCATAAACGCCCAGGAAATCTGTAAAGGGGAGGGGCTGGAGTATCTTATCATATCTGGAACTGAGCCTCCGATTACAATTGAGAAAGACCTATGCACTAAGAAAACAGAAGGACAACAGTTCGCTTACCTGTGAAAAACTACAGCAGGAGAAACGTGTCAGAAATACAGCAGAGAAACTAGCAGCGTTCAACATGTCATCTGATCCATCTGACACGGTATGTCTTTAAATTCATCTTAAGTCTACAAGTTTATTTTCCAAGTGTTACACTGGGCTTTACTCTCGAGTGGAGTTCATGTCTTGTGAAACATGTAATGCTGAGCAAATGAGAATGGACCTGTAGACTGAAGTCATCTAAAATGCTTGTAGAAGCTGTGTATTTTCAGTTGCTTTTTAACACATTTGAGTATTACACTTTTTTCTTCAATAACACCTGGGTGTTTTTTCTTGAGTGCAACCTTTTACGAAACCTTCGATGACAAAAGTCCTTAAGGTTTGTATACTACGTGCTGTCTCTCTCCTTTTTTGAAGACGACTTGTATAAGTTGCTTTTTAAACACAATCTGACTTCAATGTCTGCAACTGACAGTGAACAGTGTTTGAAAACGTTTTCACATAATCAAATTGCTGCAGTTTGATTGCTCTCACACAATGATCATATGCTTTGTATGTGTCTTTTCTTGGAGATACCCCCTCGACCAGAACTGTTTGACTTCCATGGGGTACCAATGACCCACTATTTCACAGACAACTGGGAGAATGTTCAAAACTTCCAGGCCAGGCCAGATGATATACTTATTGCAACATACCCTAAAGCAGGTCAGTCTATAAACATGAACTGCAGTGTAAATGCTTTATAGCTTATAAAAGATGTGTGCATAGACGTGAAGGATTGAGATCATTTTATTTCCTCTCTCTTTCTCTGTCTCTGTGTCTTTCAGGAACCACATGGGTGTCCTACATCCTCGACCTGCTGTATTTTGGTCAGACAGAGCGTCAAAGAACCGTTCCAATCTTTGACAGAGTGCCTTTCCTGGAGGTTCTTTTTCCACCTTTGGGTGCAGGTTGAAAAGACAATCAAATATATTAACAGTATTTCATAGACCTACATGCATCATAAACATGCAAACACGTATTTAACCTTCAGTACACTGTGTGGTGATTTTCTACTGCTTGCTCAAACTAAACGTTATTGACAAGGAGTGAGTGTGCTGGGCAGTGGTGGGATAGGTCAAATTGTCGTGGCGAGTGTGGTCAGAACCCTGGATTTGCCTTTACAGAGAGCTGTTCCAATAATAAGGCCTTATACTGCAGTGAAGAGCTCCCTCCACTTGACATGATGGGACTTGCGGTTTCTGAAAAACCATAAACAGAATACAAAACATATGTTTACAGATAAAATATACAATGTACATTTTACTTACAATATCTGCAATATCCCTATAATAGACCTAGCATGTACTTCAACAACTCTCATTTCTGTCTAATTATCTGTCTAACCAGAGCCTGGAACTGTTGGTGGAGCTCAGCTTTGGCTTCCTATATTTCTTTTAGCCTTGCCTGTGGCATCAGAGCTGCATGCTTTTGTTGTATCTGCTGCCATCTGGTGAACAGATCTACGTCCTGACTCATATTGTGGTGCCGATCCTCTTGTATTTTTCCCACCATCTGTGTCCATTTTTCTTTCAGCATGTTGTTGTTTGGTGCACTGCCTTGGCTGATAGGTGTTGTAGCCCCAAACTTCTTGTGTGTTCTGGGGATCTTGTGTATGGAACTGCGTCTAGGAACCTGGTCCGGTTAGGTAATAGTCCAAAAGGTGCAAGGGAACTGTTTTATGTCATCAGGGTCAGGGGACCATCTTATTTGGTTCAAGGTATTGCATCTTTTCACAGTAATTTGTCTATTCGCCTTCAAGAACCAGTAAAAAGAAGTGAATGTGTTGGATGGTGGTTCAGTGGGTCAATTTGTTGTGAAGAGTGCAGTCAGAATTCTAGGTTTACCTTTAAATTATGTCCTAACAGCAAGCGAGTGCCTGACTACTGCACCACTTTACATTACATCAGACGCTTTCTGTCCACACTGAATCCCTTAAATATGGGACTCTGTCATCTCAAACAAACACCTTACCTAGCAGCTGTGGTCTCAGATTAACCACTGAAAAGATGGGCAAGTACATACTTCCTTATTATTCATATTCACAACAATGCTATCACAGGTAACTTCTCGATATCATTGTTATAGCTACCATACTATATCATGCCAACATTGTCACTTTGTAAAACAAGCTAGCTTGCGAGCAATCTATTGAGCATCCCACACAATACTTACCGGAAATGTTCAGCTTCCTGGTGATCTCCCTCCAGCCAGATGCCAACTTACCCAGGATTTTGTGGTGAACTGAGGAGGTATCATATACATAACTACTCATTTCAACCTTGTGAATCAGCCATTCTGCTTCCATTGCGGCACTTTCAACGCAAACTTCTATCAAAGGTTTCACTCAAAACGACGCACCGCATCACGATGCACCGCTTGCGGGCAGGTAGGACAGTCCAATAAAAAACAAGGCAATCAAACTGATTCAGTCGCTGATGCTTCGCTACTTGAGACAACTGGTTTTCTGAAAAACCATCAACAGAATATAAAACTAATAATACTGCATGTACTTTAACTACTCTTATTTCTATTATCTGTCTGTTATCTGTTATACATTTAACTTTAATATTGAACAGAAAAGGAAACCTGTGAGCTGTTCAACCATATTATGTTTAATTATTATTTCTACTATGTCAAATAAGGCTTCTCGCTCTGAACAGCTGCTACAGACTTTAAAATCTTTCAATACTTCTTGGTAAATGTGACAACAAACTAGAAGACTACGCACAGATTTCATGGATGCACAGATTACAAACTGGTAAAAAAAAAAATGGTATTAATCTGTCAAGAGTCCTTCATGCTGGCAAACTGGTCTTCCTTTGTGTTGAAAGGCAGAATTCAGCAGGAGCACCCTCTGCTGGCCACTGATTAGCTACTCAGTCCCCACATTCTTAAAGCAACAGACAGCAATTTAAACAATCATCATTGCATCTGAAAGGTTTTTAATGTATTTTATTGGTATCACAACACATCATGCTTACCTGACTGTAACAGTCAAGAAACTATTTCAGCACTTTACTGCATCAGAGATGTTCTTACTCCATCTTTATCTCCTCATACAGGAACAGATCTGGCAGACAACCTCCCCACCTCTCCTCGACTCATTAAAACTCACTTGCCAGTCCAGTTTGTGCCAAGGTCCTTTTGGCAGCAAAACTGCAGGGTCAGTAGTTTGTGTGTTATTTGAATTATATCAATGTGTAATCACAAGAGTCTGATATTGAGGATAAGGTAATATTAAAGACTCAAAGGGCAAAGTGTCAAGTATAGTATGTCTAATGTAAAGCTTTCTTCTTCTGTAGATTGTCTATGTGGCCCGCAATGCCAAAGACAACATGGTGTCTTATTTTCACTTTGATCGCATGAACAACGGTCAACCAGAGCCTGGAGACTGGAACAACTACTTCCACAGATTCATGGAGGGAAAGCGTATGTGTGAATAATACAGTGTGTGTGTGTGTGTGTGTGTGTGTGTGTGTGTGTGTGTGTGTGTGTGTGTGTTTTAGAGGTGCACAGAGACAGAGTCTTTATATTTGTTTGTTCAACCAGACCCAATCCTGCCTCTTGCCCGGTGTCAGCTGGACAGCTGGAATAGAGCGCCAAAGGAATGAGTCCTAAAATCCGGAAATGATTTTACCACTCATGGTTCCCTTGTCTTGAAGTCAATGCCATTTTTGAATGGGATTTTGGTTAGGTCTCTGGTTAACACAAGCTTAAGAGACTTTCACATGTTGTTCCACAACATAAAATACATAAAAAAAATACCTCCCTCATGAACTTTGAGGCTTCCATGTGTCCATGGTCACGCCGAACACAGCTTTACAGTCTTGTTATGGTGGCGATGTTATGTCATGTGCCCGTAGTATGGATTGTTTATAATCTACCATTAGCTTTTACTTCTGGCTACTTTGTTTGCCACAAAGCTTACTTTCTGCAATAACCCAAAATCCAATTGAAAAATCCCATAGGCTTTTTGGCGAGAGAACCAGAACGATGCCATTTTCCACATTGGCCTATAGAAAAATGTCATCCCTGGGGCACTCTATACACTCCAGCCACCTGACCCTGAACAGGATTAATGGTGATGGAAAGTGAATTAATGAATACATACATATTTGACAGAGTTGAACAGATTAATACTGAACACTACTGATGTGCTGTTGTCCTGTGGCTTCAGTGGCATGGGGATCCTGGTACGACCATGTTAACAACTGGTGGAAGAAAAAACAGAGTTATCCAAAAATGCATTTCATGTTCTACGAAGATCTGATTGAGGTGATCAAGTTGTTTTTATTTGGGTCTCTTTCGACTCAAGCTACTTTTCCCCTCTAGCTAGTAACAATGCAATGATAATATCTAAACCACTGTGTTTCCAGGACACTGGACGGGAAGTAGACAAACTGTGCAGCTTTCTTGGTTTGTCTCGTTCAGATGAGGAGAAGAAAAGAGTCACAGGTGGATCACACTTTGATAATATGAAAAAGGACGACATGGCCAACTATTCTACAATTGCAGTTATGGATTTCAAAATTTCTCCCTTCATGAGAAAAGGTAACCTGATGAATAAATTGATAAATGTGCATGACAAGAACAAAAGAATCAGATCTCCACCTTCAGCTAATGCACCTGTCTGATTCTCTCTGTGGTTCTGCAGGTAAAGTTGGTGACTGGAAGAACCACTTCACTGTTTCCCAGAATGAAGAGTTTGATGAAGACTACAAGAAAAAGATGACGGACCCCACACTTCAGTTCCGCACTGAAATTTGAACACGACTAGACAGGCTGTGTGTTTGCGGAGACTTGTCCATGACTGACTGGACATGTGGCATTTCTTTGAGAAAATGAGGTTACAGTTACCTCTAATGCAGTGGTTCTCCGTATTTTTCTGTCATGCCCCAGTTCATGACCCTCCGACCTGCAATTTTTTAATCACTTGTTAACAATAATATGGGAAGCAATTGATAAAAAAAGGATGCATGTTGAATTTTAGTGAAATAAAATAAATAAGGTGTGGAGCGTTTCTTAGGAATTATCTGAATTAAGGATGTGAACTATACATTATATTATGGAATATGATGGAAATCAAATGACTGGTCATGTCTTAAGACGAATATTTCTTGCATGACCCCCCAACTGGAGGTCAAGACAATGTTAAACTACCCATAACCCAAATCATCCAAGACTTATTATCATAAGTAAGTTAAACAGAGACGTGTCTTTAAGTGAAATTTGAATAAAATGCAAAACGAGACACTCAGGTTTAAAACAGCAATATTACAGTCTAAGGATGTCATGTTGGTTCTGGGCCACTGAAATGAGAAAAATTATGATGATTGAGTAAAAGATGAAAAAAAAATCTACTTCAGCACATATTTCACTCACAAATACACTCTCACTCTAAATAAACACCCCTAAGTGTTTTGCAAAAACCATAACAGACAAGATAAGCAACAGGTAAGGCGAGAAAGGTCACACACTTTATAGTTGTCTTTTTAGCTATGTGAGATTTCAGACCGAGACTTCTCCTTAAGTGAGACATGGACACAATAACAGAACGGATCAAGTGAAGGGTAAAGAGAAACTTCAGACAGAAACATCAGACACTTGTAATAATATTCTGAGTCTTTCTGTGGCGAAAATAATTACTTTTAATGAACGCAAAGTGACTGTGCAGAGTTGCCCCATGGAGTGTTGTACAGCTGCCGGCTGAAGCCCCCTCTCTCCCTCTCTCAATACTGGACCAGTTTCAAAAATTGTTGTTGAGAGAAAAACAAAAAAACATGGGAAAATAGGGTGCAGCATGAAAAGTGCCAAAGTAAGATAACTAAAGAGCTTGGAACTAGCACTATTTGTGTAACCAAAGACAAAAAGTATCTTGGTGTACTTGAAGTGCAACAAAATGATGAAGAACTCAAAACATCTGAATCATGGTGATGTATGGCCTGACTTAACCTGACTTTTTTAGGACATAGGTAACCCCTCTGACCAGATAGCAGTCCAAATATTTGACAGTGAAGATAAGGGAAAGTCTGAACAGTAGAGCATGTGGATGAGGGAGTCAGGTGACTGGAGCAGGTGGAAAAGTCTGAGGGCATCTTGTAGACAGAGAGAGAGAATGGCAATGAACATGTTTAACTTGTTTGTGTACCCAGTCTTTGCAGCCTGAGGATTTTCAACATATGGAGCTCAGCGTAAGCTCAATCAGGAAGACTGCCTTGTGCTCATCCATTCACAACTCTCTCCATCCCACTCCCACCATCAGCTGACTATGGGTGTTCACTCTACTAGTTATCCAATCAAACTTCGCCATTATCTCCATCAGCCATTTAGGATGCTACTGCAAAATTTTATATCTGCTCTCTCCACTGCCACTGTCAGCTTCCATTTTAGGCAGAACCTTCGCACCCTCCTCCACCCCGTTCACCTCCAGCCATCGTATCCAGAGTCCAGGACAAGCTCAACAAAGGCTCATTCCTCTACTCATCCAGATCATCAGTACTTCTCCATCTTCTTCTCATCTCATCTTCACTACCTCTACCACCACCAGCGTCTACCCTCCTTAAAATCATACCATCTCAGCAGGGACTAATCGCCAAAGACAGATTTTTTCATTCTTTATTGCACGTTAATTAATATTCTTTTCATTATAAAAAAAACGTCCTGATTGAAATATATATATATAGACAGAGAGAGACAGAGAGAAAGAGAGGGGCATGAATGAGCTACACCTGAGGCCTGTACTTCCAAAACACAAATGTATGTGAGATATGTATGTGTATATGTAAGAGTGCAAAGTTAATGTGTAATTAAAGAGCAGCTGTATGACAACACCATTTACACTGACACACTCAAATGAGACCAATAGATTAGTGTGATCAGTGATGTAAATCCAAAGGTTTTTACTTGTATCCAAATTTCTATATTTGCAATAAAACAAGAGCTCATTCATGTTGTTTTATATTGTGCGTGAGACATTAATGATCAGAAAACAGATATATATTTAAAAAAAAGGTATAGAATTGCACTTGATATGTGTTGGAGCCACAATAACATTCTTTGTATTCGTTTTGATTCATGTTTAGATAATGGCGACTTCATGTAAATGAATGCAGTTTAGTTGTTTGTACACAGGGTGGCACACTAGATCATGTAACGCAGGTAATATTGGTAAGGTGCGGGTGATGAGCAGCAGGTTTGTGACAGGGTGAGCAAACAGTTTTTTGACCATGTTAAGTGTGACAGCATGAAGAGTTTGTAGCGTGGAAACCAAAATTGATGAATGGAAACTTGGACACTGACCTGTGGTTGACTCAGAAACTGTGGAAACCTATGTCAGATTAACATACAATGTGTGAGATAGAAAAATGACTACAAACAGACATATAATCATCACAAATAAATAGATGTAAAATAGGAAGAAAAAAAAAGAAAAGTCCATGACAAAGTTTGTGTGTCTTCTCCCTGTTCAGGAGAGTCCATGGGACCTTGTGCATATCTATGCCCATTGTCTCATAATCCACCCATGCGTTGGCATATCCACTGGCTGACTCCACTACTATTAATCGTATCACACCATAGTCACTTTTGCTTTCTAATAACGGCCCAAAGACTCTATTTTAATTGTTAGGATCATCATTTTTACCACAATCCACGCTGGAAATACCATCTTACTCTTCTTCAGCTCAGTTCAGCTTTATTAGTCACTTAGTAGCACTGGGTACATACATGTGAAATGTTTAGTCTGGGAAGCTCCACCAATAAAAAAACAAAACGACAGCACCTTAAAACCAAGTCTAAAAGCAACCAGTACTACCCTAAACCATCTATAAATAATATCACCTATAAAAACAGGACTATCACTCTAGTAAGGTGCATAATGATGTGTTATTGCACTGTAATAAAGTGCATGGCGTCATGTTATTGCACAGCTACTCTTTCCTGTCACTTAAAAGTCTGATGGCCTGGGGGATAAAACTGTTTCTCAGTCTGCTTGTTCGTGTTTTGAGGATTTTGTATCCTTTCACCGGTTGGGACTGCAGAGGGGTGAAGTGACTGTTGTGTGGGTGGGTGGGGTCCTTGATGATTCTCAGGGCTTTGCTGAGGCAGCGCTGGGTGTACAGGTCCTCCAGACTGGGCAGCTCACATCCGGTGATCTTTTCGGCCGTGCTAACCATCCTCCTCAGCGCTGACCAATTATTGACAGTACAGTTGCCATACCAGGAGGTGAAGCTGCTCGTCAGGAGGCTCTCAGTTGTGCCTCTGTAGAAGTCCCTGATGATCTGGGGCCTCATGCCGAGTTTCTTCAGGCATCGGAGGCCGTAGAGGCGCTGTTGGCCCTTCTTGACGACCGGTCCCGTTCACCCCCAGATATCTGCGTGCAGTGTCTCAACTTTTACTGAAAGAACAGCTGCATCTACCAACATCTCGCCAAAGGTGTGAGGGTTTGTTGGTCACTGTTTGGAGCTTTAACTGTGTCCTATAATTTGTCTTTTCTTGCTCTTATATAGTTTCAATTTTCACTTCTATTTTAGTTTAATATACCTCTAACTGTTTTTTCTTCTCTCCTCTCTTTGTGTATTTATTTTTGTCCTTGTGCTAGTGGTACACTTGTGCAGTCGCTTTTGTAAATAATTTATTGCCCTTGATTCCAAGGCCTAATATTATCAATAATAATGCACATGACAATCACGTTATTTTATTTCTTTTATATATTGTGAAGAAACAATGATCAATGTGAGCAGCACCCGGGTGGAAAAATGCTACTATGCACATGACAGGACTTCAGGGAAATCAGAAGGTAAGTGTAATATAATGCTTTTATTTATTTATTTATTTTAATCTATTTTTTTCTTCTAGACCGATCAGTATTCAGAGACAATGTGTCTTTTACAATGGTGGCCAATGGGATAAAAGGGTTTTGGGCTGCAGGGAATATTTTTGCTGCAATACCTCTTGTGGAAACTGGGCACAATTGGCTGCAAGGCTGAGTGAGTTTACTTGGGGGCCTGGTTATGCATCAAGACTCATCTTCCTGCTTAGTTTGCGCCAGTGTCGTCAGTTGTCTGTGTCATTGTTATAGCCATTGTCTGAAGGTCAGTTGAGATTATACAAATATGGTGCAGTCTGTAGGAATTTCCTACCTCAACATGCCTGTTACTGAATTACACTTTAAATAATTATACCATCAATATCAATGTTTAACCTTCACTATGGAGATATCTGCAGTTTTTAAAAAAAAATTGTTTTATTTATTTATTTATTTATTTTTACATCCATCTGCTAAAGGGGGAAAGCTTCTTTGTGCTCACCTGAGATCTGAGTGTATGACTTGAACATACAAGCATGACTTTGTAACATCACAACTAGTCTGGAGCAAATCCTGGTCCAGTTCGTAACTTACACGTGATGTGGAAATGTGATTCCTCCAGTACACATACAGTGAGAATGGAGAAAGAAAAAGCCAGCTATTCATTTCTACTGCAAAAGATGTTGACTGGAGGAATCCTTTCACTGTTAAATAAAGACTGATGATGAGGAAAGTGGGAATAGGTATGTAGGTGGCAGCAGATGTCAGGTGACCAGGATGGGCAAGACAGTCTGAAGGCATTGAGTGGACAGTACCAGGAGTGAAGGTCTGAGGCTACTGACCAGTGAAAAATTAAAAGGGTGGTTAGGTGCTGCCAAATCAAATCTGAAACTGAGCCTGTGTTCATGCAAAGTATAGACACTGGGATAAAATAATACTAAAACCAGGAAACAGCAGTCAAAGAACATCATCAGTACCAAGAACAACGACACCTCCGGATCATTTCATTTCTATAGTGTACTATTTTACAAAATATGCTCACTTTCCAGTGGAGTTCACAGTCTGTGATGGAAGAAGTATTCAGATACTTAAGTAAAAGCGGCAATACCACAAAATACTCCATTAAACTACTCCAGTTAAAGCCCTGCATTCAAACTGTTAGGTAAAAGTATGTATGTATTGTCAGCAAAATTAACTGAAACTATCAGAAGGCCAAGTACTCATTCTGCAGTAAAATGGTCCCTGTCATGTTTTACGATGAGTGCCATTTATTAGTTGACAGTAATAAGCGACAACAGATTAGGATTTGTTATTTTAATCATTTATTCGGGTTGGCCAACACAAACGGTTTCAAAATTAGACTTGCACACTAGCTTGAGCTCTGGCATGTGGGGATTCAGATGATTTTGCAGCTTGATCACACAGTAGGCTACTGTTGTGACATCGGCTGATGTCATATGTATGGGGTGCCGTTTGTAAAGTAGCTCACACTGAAATTACCGGCAACATTTTGCCACATTTAGCTTCAAACAATGTTTAAAAAAGTGGTGTGAATTTAATCAAAGTCACTTTTTACCACGTTTTCAGCAATATTTGAAATATGTTATATGTCCTCTTAAGTATTTACTATAAAGCCATTTTTGTAGCAGAACTATTTGCAAATGTGTGTGGAGAGTTGTGTCACTGTATCTCAATCTGTGTGTGTGAATAATCAGTCAATGTTAATGTGTAAAAGAATTTGTAAATGTAAATATATACATGCTTGTATTTCACAATTGTAATATGTTACCATTAACATTATGTTAATAGATGAACTACAGCTAAAAGAAATGCTTTTGCCCTTTGCTCAGTGCAGTGGGGACAGTTGGTGGCCAAGTAACACCCACAGTCCAGGGATGTATTATGACTGTCTTCTACTTTACTGTTATATGATTTAGAAGAAAAACAAGTGGAGAGATGAGTCTATGTTTTTGGAAATTGGCTCCTAGTGTAACGGGTGTGGTTTGAACCCAACAGCAGCACATTTATAATGAACTTTAATATACTGCTTGTCAATCACAGAATGGTCAGGCAGGTAAACAACAGTAAGAGTCAGTTTCTTGGTTCGAGGCCTTCCGAGACACAGATTCATTCCAATACATTTGGCGTAGCACTGGCACTGGCGTCCGCTGAATTCACACAAACAGCAAACAGTTCAAAAGTGTGCAGCGGTACTGTGAGGTAGCAGACAGGAGGCAACATCAGATGAGCAGAGGATCCAATACCAGGTGAACACACAAGGGAAGTCAACACACTTGTGAGGAGCCATCTGTAGGTAGGTTGGAGTTAGCAAGGAGTCGAGGAACCAGTGGTGATGATGAGTGGATTCTGTGGTGCACACACAAAGGCAGAGTATGCAGCCATGCTGCGAGGTACAGCACAGGAAATCACAGGCAGCAGAGCAGGTAAACTCACAATGGAGAGCTGACTGGCAGTCTTTCCACACGGCCACATGGAGTAGGTGAACAGAAAATCCGTAACATGGAAGCAGAGCTCTTCAAGTACAAAAGGTTGAGTGGTTTTTTAGGTGAAGCAGGAGAGTCAGAGGCAAACGAGGTCAACAATGAGAGAGCAGTCTGGGAGCACACGCTGGACAGTCTTGCATAGGAATGGCAAAGAACAATCTGGCAATGTCTTTTATAGGTTTTATGGCGGGTAGCGACCAGCATTAAGGTGCTGCCACTCTTTAGCGATGTTTCTTTTGATGATTCCTTTTGCTTCTGCCTTACTTAGTACTTCCAGCTTGAACATCAAGCTGGAACAACCACCACCTTTTTGCAGCAGTACACTTAAGTGTTCACATTGCATTACATGTCATCGTGTTGAATTCTAAATGTTGTATGCCAGAGTGTGCGCAACACAAAACATTTATCTTCATCATGGTTTCTCAGTGTTTGATGTATAGTTATGCTGTGTTGTATTTACCACATTGTACGATTCACTGACATATAAGCTGTTGTAATTATGTAAAGGGTCAGGGCCTTCTCCTCCCATTGTCAAAGTAACAGAGCTTATGGACAAGCGTCCAACCTCTCCTCCAATCATCAAGACTCATCTTGCAGTCCAGTTTGTGCCAAAGTACTTTTGGGAGTAAAACTGCAATGTCACAAATGAATGTGACTTAATAAATAGAGCAATGGTTGGTCCATAATAATTTGATCAATATAATATTTGACTCTGAGTTGTAGTGGAGTATGTTTAAAATATGAATAGTATACTTTTATATTTCAAACCATTGCACAAAATCGCAACGACTTGTGATTAATCTTGTTTCTTTTCAGTTTCTTAGCTGTTTTCTCTCTCAGTTCCTTTTGGACTTAACTTAGCTATTTGTTGCGTCTCTCCTTTTTCTTATAAAATTGATTTGTAGAAGTAATGTGAAACTATCTGGCTTCAGTCTGATAATTTGTATATTCTGAGTATTTTCTCTCCCTTTTAAGATGGATGTAATTTCTCAACCAGAATTGTTTAATTTTAATGGACTCTGGATGACGCACTTTTACACAGACAACTGGGAGAATACTCAAAACTTACAGGCCAGGCCAGTTGACATACTTCTGATATCATACCCCAAAGCAGGTAAGGTGTGGCAGCTTTCTCGAGAAATACTCATACAGACAACTTCATACTTGACATTGTGCTACTGCTACATTTACCTGATGGAGACGTCACTCGTAATGTTGCAGATTCAGATTTTACTCACAAAATATAACAATTAAACTATGATGCATACGTTTTCATTAAACTATACAAAATTGGGCTGTATGAGAATTTAAAGCTCCACCTTCAACCGACGTTAAGTAAATTTAAGCAAAAATTTGAATGCAGGACTTTTACTGTGTGGTATAGGCCTACTTCTTCTACCACTGTCAAAACCAACATTCCCAGAGAGAGAAAAGGTTAAAAGTAAAGCAAGACAGCATTTGCCTCAGCGTCCAAATGACTAACTCCGCCCCTGGAAAACACACTCAAATCACAGCTATTCGCATTCAAAAACAAGGGTGAGATACCCCTAGTGAAGATAATAAGTTTTAAATATGTGTATTAGTAGCTTGCCTTGACATAACCACCACACTTATAAAGAGGAAAATGGATTTAATTAACAGAGGTACAGGGTCTGATAAGCACAGAGCACCCTTTAGCGTATCTATGTGACGCACAGCTGAAACACATTGGAACATGTGGTTAATGTGGTGAAATGGTCGCTGTTAGGTTTAGGCAACAAAACTACTTATCTAGGTTTAGAAAAAAGATCACATTTTGGGTTAATATAAGTACATTTTTTGTGTAATTTATTGCGACAACCATGAATAAGTTTTGTAACTGTGTTTTGAAATGGTGACTCTTGTTTTTACACGAGATGTAGATAGGTATCATTATGTAAAGACTACTATGAACTTTGGTTTCACTCGAGACACAAACTGCACTTCTCCTGGGTGAAAGCCCAGTTTTGTCTGAGTCACAGAGCCCTGTTTGTTTCTCTACTCAAAGGTTGTCATTATTGGACATGCATGAGTGAGTGTATCTGTCTGTCCTCAGCTAAACTTTGCAGTCATGTTGAAAAACCTGTTTCCTGACTGTTTTATACTGTCACTGACTGCTGACTCCTCACTCCTCTTAACTGACAAGTAAGGGCTGCAAGTCCTCAACACAGTCACGTAGCAAAACCATAGAGCAAAAAGCAATTCCTTAAATTGTCTCAGCTAAAAACAAGATCCCTTTCCTTGTCTGGTGTAGGCTGCAGTTTGGCTTTGTTGTGGCTCAAAAACTGACATTAAGAGAAAAGTTCAGTCTCATTTTGAACTGGAGCATCTGCAGATTAATTCCATACCTGGTGAATTCCATATCATTCACTAAAATCAGGCATGATACGAGATGAAAATAGAAAAACAAATAAAAAAACCCCAACACACCAGTTTCGTTCTCTTTGCCACCATTCTAAATGCAAGTGAGCCAGGAGGGACAGTTACATTGGGTGCAGCATGCATTGTCTATAATGGCCACAATCGCAGCCAGAATGGGGCCCACCTGCAGACAGCTACTCTCTTCTGAGTGCCCTTTTCTAATTATCTGTCGAATTAGTTATAAATATTTTATGATATCTTATTTTAAATTTCTGTCATCTTCCTTTTAGGAAACACCTGGGTCTCCTTCATCCTTGACCTGCTACATGCTGGTCCCATCTGGCAACATCTCTTCCTACCTTTGCAAAAGTGATTCACTTGGAGATCTGCATGCCTCGTATACCAGGTTGAATCATATGTCATAAACATTTGAATGCTTTTATGCCAATTCGAATGCAACTGACACAGGGCGATGTGAGGCGACGTAGACGACGCAACAGTTGGCTTTCATCGCCGCTAGTTCTTTGATGTCAGTTTGGTGTGTCAGCACCTTAAAAGACTTCCGGTTTGATCACATTTTGCAGGTCCTGAGAAATTAAGAACTTTGTTCAAAGAAAGGTGCTGCTGTTGATGGTGATGATAACACGCACCACTGTTCTTGTGGGAATGTTGACAAAGTTTCAATGTTGTGACAATAGTGGGCCTGACCCTACCCACTCCTGCTCTGTCCTGTAGTCACTTTCACAGCTGAATGACTCACCATTCATTGAGGTAGTGGGGTATAACTACAGTGACATGCTTTGGGACAAACTTCCCTCTCTGCAGCGTAAAAAGGCACTGTCATAACGTTTTGTACCCATGGAGAAAATAAACCTTAATCCCATTTTATGTTCTACAGATGTATTTGTAGCACATGCCTTTGATCTGTATGTGCTGATAATGTTTACCTGGAAGTTTATTTCAATCAGGAGAGACATGTTTTTATGGTAGAAGAATATTTATTAACATGTGAACGAATGAATAAGAATGTGGAAAGTCTTTGGCGATTAGACCCCGTAGAGATGGTTTGATTTAAGGAGGGTGATGAATCCATAGTCGAATAGGGAACCCCCCCGGGGTCTAGACGCTGGTGGTGGTAGAGGTGGTGAAGACGAGATGAGAGGAAGATGGAGAAGTGCCAATGATCTGGATGAGTAGAGGAATGAGCCTTTGTTGAGCTCGTCCTGGACTCTGGATACGATGGCTGGAGGTGACCGGGTTGGAGGAGGGTGCGAAGATTCTGCCTAAAATGACGCTGACAGCAGCAGAAGAGAGAGCAGATTTAAAATTTTGCAGTGGCATCCTGATTGGCTGATAGATCCTGGCAAAGTGTGATTGGATAACTAGAGGAGTGTACTCCTATAGTCAGCTGATTAGAGGGAGTAGTGGAGAGTGGGATGGAAAAAAATTGATTGAACTTACGCTGAGCTTCATATGCTATCCCTTTTTCATTACAAGAAATAAATAACTTGATAAATCAATTAATATATTTAAATTTATGTAAACATCTTCGTGTTTTTCACTTTGATGCTTTTAAGATGCTTTTTTTTCTTTCTACATTTCCCGTTAATCTATACAATATACAACACTTCACAATCAACTGAACATGACTGGAGAGACTAGAGACTAGGGAAGGGTATATTTGATCCATGTAAGCTTTAAGTTGTTAATGTCTGTATGACAATATTACATTTTTATATTGGGTTGGGAAAGGCCCCTAGACTGCCCTCGTCAGTGGTACCACTGGGAGTGTGTTGGACAACATAGGGAGCCAATGTCAGCAAATTTGTACTGTGATTTGCGCAAGCCTAAACCTCAGAAGAGAGGAAAGGGAAAAGGTTTTTCCAGTAGACAGCCTGTCTCTCAAAACAGCCTGCCGCTAAATATGAGTAAGCCTTCATAAATTGTAAACCGGTGCATAATATTAAAATTCAATCCCTGTACAGTTGCCATGAAGGGCTAAATTAGTTACAGAGACCAAAGCAGTTTTTGTACCAGGCTGTAAACATGTTTATTTCTGCTGTTAAGTTGGGCATTTTAACATGGGGGTCTATAGGGATTGACTGGCTTCTGGAGCCAGCCTCAAGTGGCCATCAAAGAACCTCAGTTTATGGTACTTCCTGCCGGCTTTGTTTTTCAGCCCCAAAGGTTGCTGCTTGATGAAAACAAACTCTGCACATAAAATATTCTGCACGGTGAAGGTCAAACATCAGTGGTTTCATTATTAAAACTGTCATCAGTCCCCTTACTCAGTTTCTGATCTTCAGACCTAGTAATAACAGTAACATACAGCCCACTGAGGACCTGGCAAAAACAGTGAAGATGAGTCTTGATGCATCGTACAAAATATTTAAAGTGCCACTGCAGTCATCTGCTAGCCTGGTTCCAGACCATGGACCCCGCCCACTCAACTGAGTAGGCTTGCATCTCTGGTCTGGCATACTGCAATGAATTTGCGATTTATCTCGTCCAAACGATGGACGGACCAATGAACACCAGGGGTGGGGGCGGGTCTAGCGATTAGCCAATCAGCGCCACGCTGATGTCAAGCTGTACGCCGGTGGGTAACTGGTGAGGATAGCAACAATGGCGACCGCTACAGATCCTACAGACCACATTAACGATGCTATCGAGGTATTTCGCCACTACTCGCGTTAATGGAGGACCAAATTAAGGAAGCTGCTAAACTGGATTTAACGGCGATGCAGCTGGGCGTGCACGACGACGGAGACATTTTAAACGGGCAATGCTCGCTTGTTTTCGGCACCCCCGAGGCATGGATACTAATGACGTCAGATTCTGGGTGAGTTGTTGATCTCTACTGATTGGTTAGGGAAAAAATCAAATTCCCTCCCCCTTGTAAATCGCCTTCAATGGAGGCGATGTCAGACTGAAGGTTCTGGGAGCTTCAGTCTGACGCTCAGGCTAGTCATCTGCAATTTATTTCCAGTTAATCTTTGAAATTGAATGAGTTTATTTAGGTAAATAAAAAGGCAATCATCATTTTGATTTTCAGATTCCTAAACAGTCAACGTGGGTCAAACGCATAAATGCCAAATTTAATGATAACATCATGTGTTATCATTATAAGAACAAATGTCCTCCACAGAACAGACATTGTTCTTATCAAGAAAACTAAACATCAGACTCAGTAACATCAGCGTGATTATCTATTTGATCACATATCAGTTCAGGACACTTCACAACCTCTAAGCTTCAGTACAAAACTGCAGGGTAGGATTCTTCATCTTTTTCTTGTAGTCTTCATCAAACTCTTCACTCTGGGCCACAGTGAAATGGTTCTTCCAGTCACCAACTTTACCTGCAGAACCACAGAGAGAATCAGACAGGTGCATTAGCTGAAGGTGGAGATCTGATTCTTTTGTTCTTGTCACACACTATTATCAGTTTATTCATTGGGTTACCTTTTCTCATGAAGTGAGAGATTTTGAAATCCATAACTGGGTTTGAAGTTATGTTAGTCAACTTTTCCCGTCATATGGATTGCATATCAGTTTTCACTGTACCTTTCCTCATGAAGGAAGATTTTGTGAAATCCATCACTCTAAACGTTGAAAGATTAACCTTGTCGTTCTTTTTCATTTCATCAAACTGCACTCTTCTGAGAAACGCTTCCTTCTCCTCAGCTGAAGGAGACAGACCAAGAAAGCAGCAGAGTCTGTCTAGTTCTCGTCCAGTATCCTGGAAGCACAATGGTAAAATATTATCATCACACTATCACCAGCGCAGAGCTTTAGGAAATGTAACCTAAACAGGAAGATTGTGAACCATAGAAGCACATGCACAGACAACCCACAAAAAGAAATATATTACCTTGTTCAGATCTTCGTAGAACATGTAGTGGAGATTTGGATAACTCTGTTTCTTCTCCCAAAAGCTGCTCACATGGTCGTACCAGGATCCAAAGACCACTGAAGCCACAGAACAGTAAATGAAAGCACTTCAAGAGTGTGGAGTAAATCTGTGCATCTCTGATACAAACAACAATCTTTTACAGTATTTTGTACATACTCTTTCCCTCCATGAATCTCTGGAGGTAGCTGCTCCAGTCTTCAGGCTCTGGGTGAATCATAGTCATGCGTTCAAAATGGAAATAAGACACCACACTGTCCTGTGCATTGCGGGCCAGGTAGACGATCTACAGAAAAAGAAAAAACGTTATCTGAAGAGCAGTACTGTATGAAGGACAGATCTGTAGTCAGTCCTTTGATACTTCCTGTCTGTATAACTTGATCATAAAGCGCAGTTTGGTTTAATCAAACTTGTTATTCGGTATGAACTGCATAATGTGTGAAAAAAACCTCTTGTGTGGGCAGTTTGAACTTTTTCCCTGGCTTTAAAATCTCTGGAATATGTCCACCTATTTTTTTCTTAACTTTGTATAACACAGGTATTTGATTCAGAACAATTTTCAGCTATTGATATTGTACTTAAAAGGCATCTGTGACCTTGCAGTTTTGCTCCCAAAAGGACTTAGGCACAAACTGGACTGGAAGATGAGTCTTGATGATTCGAGGAGAGTGGGTGAGCATGTCCACTAGCTCTGGTCCTTTTAGCACTGGTGGAGAAGGCCCTAATCCTGTACATTAGTAAAACAGTTAACATGTCAGTGAATCCTACAGTGTGGTAAATACAATGCAATACAACTACACAAGAAATTTTCAGATGCCATGATGAAGATAAATGTAGAAAATATCACTAAGTCAGGGACACTCACTGGAGCACAACCTTTAAAATACAAAATGATTAGTGTTTACATGAACATGAATAACCCATTCATGATCAGGTTTTTACTGTTTATGTTTTTGAGTATGTAAACAACATATTCGGTTTTCAGAAATCTGAACAAGACCTAATCCTAGGCCCGGATTGGTTTTCGGGAATACCAAGGGTTTTCCTGGTGGCCTGACCTGCTAAATGGCCTACAAGCCATAGCTAAAACAAAAACTAAAAAAAAAAAACCCTGCGTAGTGGCCTGCAGATTTGAATAAAAAAAAACTCTTTGAGGGTGTTGTGAATGCTTTGTGCTGTGTCAGATGCCCCTGAAGAAGCCAGTCAGGCAAGGAGAGGCTGTTGGCGCTTTAAGATGGATTGCTGTGGAAAGACGAAGAGGGGTGGAGCAAAGAGGGAGAGAGATAAAAGAAGAGAGGCTCTTGCAGGAGATCACCATGTTAGTCAGTGATAAAAATAAACATGCTACATAGATAGCTGTTAGAAATGCATCATCATCATCATCATCATCATCATCATCATCGTCTAAGCCCAATATTAACCTTACAGGCTGAAAGAGGCAATACGTCTAAGCCCAATATTAACCTTACAGGCTGAAAGAGGCAATATGTGTCAAAATTCATATCTCCATACATGTTACATATATTGGAATAACTAATAATCTATTAATAATGAGGTTGGCATCAGACTCACCGATTAAGGGGAGATTTAAGGGGAAATATTAATCTGCCTTTTCCAAATCCTCCTCCTTACATGACAGTAAAAGGACATAAGTATTATTAGGTTGAGATAGTTAAAGTGTGATGACGTGCTCTTTTAATGCAGTGTGTTTTAGTGTAGGCATTGAGTGCTAGTGAATGCAGCCCCAGGCCTGCTGCCTCCCCCCAACCACACCCGTACTTGGCAGATGATGAAAGGCTCCTTGGTGGTTGTGCTCATTCTTTTGGCTCTTGTCCTCTTCCCTGTGGTGACTGATTGTTTGTAACAGGTATTTTGTTAAATTTCCCTTGGACAAGTCAGAGCTTTTCACCCGATATACTCAGCTGCTTGCCTTTTGTTTTGTAACAGTTTTACTCATATTTTTTCATGTAAATGGGAATTATGAATAATCCAAGTTCTCTGTGCTCATGTAAACAGCATTTCCTGTATATGGTCAGACCTAGGATAAGCCTCATTAATGGGTTATTCATGTTCATGTAAATGCATTCAGTGGCATGTTATTCAATGGCAGTAATTCAGTTCACTGATTTAAGATGAAGGCTGAGAACAATGGCATAAAAGTGTTCATGTGTTTATGAAATATGATTCAACCTGGCACACTAGGCATGCAGATCTCCAAGGGAATCACTCTTTTATAGAGAGGATCAGATGTTGGACCAACATGCAGCAGGTCAAGGATGCAGGAGATCCAGGTGTTTCCTAATAGGAAGATGAAAGACATTTTAAAAAGTATATATTATAAATTATTTATAATTAATTCTACAGATAACTTAAAGTGCACTCAGCAGAATGGAGAGAGAGTCTGCAAGAGGGCTCTGTCCACTGATTGTGGCCATTTGAGACAATGCATGTTGCACCCAATGTAACTGTCCCTCCTGGCTCACTTGTGTTTAAAATGGTGGCAAAGAGAACGTAAACTGGTGGGGGTTTTTTGTTTGTTTTTTCCATCTCATATCATGCCTTTTTTTAGTGATTGTAACATATCCAGGTATGGAATTAATCTGCAGATGCTCCAATTCAAAATGAGACTGAACTTTTCTATTGATGTTTTTGAGCCACAACAAAAGCCAAACTGCAGTCAATGACAGTATAAAACAGTCAGGAAACAGGTTTTTCAACATGACTGCACCCATGAGATGTCTTTGAGCATACATAGACATGCACATAAAATATAGGACTGATTGGTTCAGCAGTATGCAAGATTAGCTATGGACACACAGATACACTTACCCAGACACACACATGACCAATATTAATAAATTTTGAATTAACAAGTAAATAGTGCCCTGTGGCTCTGACAAAACTGGGCTTTCACCCAAGAGAAGTGCAGTTTGTGTCTTTAGTGAAACCAAACATCAAAGTTCTTTTTATATAAAGTTACATAACTTATTTATGGTTGTCACGTTAAATTACACAAAAAATGTACTTATATTAAACCAAAATGTGATCTTTTTTCTAAACCTAAAAAAGTAGTTTTAGACAAGAGTCTGGACACAAACCTAAGGCTCTGATGTCACAGTCCTGCACTTTGTTTGCTCACCATCCTCCACAGGCACCTTGTTCCAAAACCTATGTGGTACATGAATGAAGTGTTTTGTTACCTGTATGTCTCTGGACATGATCCAGGCAGCGAATACACTTCAAGAGCTGTTTGGCAACACACATTTGTAATTTCTTGCAGACAGGGTCGGAAAAGAGAATCATATATGCTGCTGAAACTGCTTTGCTTAAGTTGAACACTTTTTTAATGTAACATAATGGCAAGAATATAACAGTTAGAGGCACATAAACCTGGTAAAGATCTGTAGTCAGTGAAAATTCCTGTATGTATAATCCTGATTATAATGTGCAGTTTGGTTTAATCAAACTTGTTAATAAATTTGAAATGCATAATGTATACAAAAAAAATGCCCTGTGAGCAGGCTTTAAATTCTCTGGAATATGTCCACCTATTTTTTTCCTTAACTTTGTATTATAGAGGAATTTGGTTTAAGGAATACAGTTGTCAACTATTCATACTGTACTTTACAGAAATTTGTGACCTTGCAGTTTTGCTCCCAAAAGGACTTTGGCACGAACTGGACTGGAAGATGAGTCTTGCTGATTCAAGGAGAGGTGGGGAGCTTGTCCACCAACTCTGTTCTTTTGACTATGGGTGGAGAAAGCCATGATCCTGTACATAGTTATAACAGTTTTCATGTCAGTGAATCGCACAGTGTGGTAAATACAACACAACATAACTACACATCAAAGGTTGAGACACCATTATGAAAACAAATGCAACAATTATTATTTTATTGCACACATCCTGGCATACTACCTTTAGAATCCAACACAATGACATGTAATGCAATGTGAACACTTTAGTTTACTGAAGCAAAAGGCTGAAATTATGTGAAATATGGTAAGTGATTGTTAATTAAACCTGGCTGCAGAGAAGGTATGTTGACCTCCAAAAAAGGTACCCTTGCATACAGAGGGACAGACGTCTGAGGCTCTGGATATGTCTGACCAAAATACAGCAGGTCAAGGATGTAGGAGACTCACGTGTTTCCTAAAAGAAAGACAGAGGAAATCAAAAAAGATTGAGATAATCCAAATCCCTGACCTCTATACACACATCTGTTCCAGAGCTACAATAGAAAGCAAGGGACATCGTGTTAATGTTTGTGGACTGACCTGCTTTGGGGTATGATGCAAAAAGTATACTATCTCGCCTAGCCTCAAAGTTCTGAATGTTCTCCCTGTTATCTGTGTCAAAGTGAATCATCCAGGTGCCATGGAAATCAAACAGTTGTAGTCCAGAAAATAAATTAATCTTAAAAAGAATGAAGACAAAAAAGGAAATGGCTCAAAGCATATTAATTACTGAGTAATTAAACTAATTAATTTGCAATTGCTATTGTAGGATGATCAAGCCTGTTTATTCTGGATTCACACTAAAGGACTTTTACTCAGCCACTCGGCACCAGGTCTCCTATGGTGCAGACGTCTGTATGTATGTTAATGGGATAACACCTTTCCCTGCAGTTGTCTTTTAAGAGGAAAGACAGAAACGTGGATTCCAGGAACCAACATGTTGAATTGTAATTTTATGCTTCACCCTTCTCTCTATTCTATTTCAGTGCATATACATACACATGTACATATATCTATGATGTTATAACATGATCACCATGTATAACATTTCAATCTGAATTAGTAGTGTCTG
>NC_065521.1:31636714-31642249 GCF_006386435.1 Epinephelus moara | reverse complement strand
ATGTCAAAGTTTCCTCTGCTAATTATCTTACCATTTGCTCACTGCTTCACCTGGTTCACTCTGGTCATTCGTTCATTCATTCATTAGCATCGCTGTATTCATTTCATTCCACTCATAGTTGCATTTACTCATTGTCTTGTTTGTTGTTAGTTGTATTGTGTCTTGGTCTTCTGTGTCAGTAGTTTAGAATAAATGTTTGTCTATAAAGTCGTCGTCTTGGTTTTTTGTAAGATTACATTCAGTCACTTTACGGGTTCAAAGATTCTGGCTACTTGAGCTCTATTTGAATTGACAACTAATAATTGATAATTTCCCCAAAATGCGTTAAACATTTTTTTGTCTGATCAACAAGAGGTGTGGTTTTATTAGTCTGACTATGAAATTATATCGCTGGACGAATAATTAAAGTGGTTATGTTTAATAATTCTTATTAACGTCACTTTTTGCTAATACTGAGCTAATCAAACCCTACAGTATTCATGGTGAAAACGTAGGCACCTGAATAAACTGTTTATAATCAAATTAAAATTGACATATAAGTAATGGTGGAGAATTTCGGCGAGCATTTATTTAATAAATGCTGCCACAAAATAAATTATAAATTACGTAACATCAATATTTCCTACACTATCAAGTGTTTAATTTTATTTAAGATATTTTTCCTAAACTCTTAACACAGCAACACACCCACATCACACAATTAGCCAAATACCTTATTTTCCGCTCAAAACAACAGCAACTACAACAACAACAACAACAACAACAACAACAAAAATGTTCATTAAGTACCAATTCTACCTTTGCAAAACAAACTTTATCTACATGCAACATGCAACTAACATTAAAATATCATGTGGTGGTAACATATCACAACTATGAAATACAATCCTGTGCACATTCACAGATCTCAGTATGCATTTACAAATTCTTTTACACATTAACATTGACTGATTACTCACACACAGATTGAGATACAGTTACACAACTCTCCACACGCACTTTTGCAAATAGTTCTGCTACAAAAATAGCCTTGCACTAAATACTTAAGAAGAACCAAAGGATTTCATTGTTGTCAGCTGTTCAGCTCTGTTTACCAAAACCATACCCCGTAGATGCCCAGTAATAAAAACTCTTATATAAATGATCTCTTCTTTCCCAATTGCTACCTCCTTGTTCAGCTGTACCTACATTCAAGTACCAGGAGGAAGCATCAAGTATTTACATTTTAGTAATGTCAGGAAATTACACTATAAATTGAGGGCTGTATTATAAAGTGCTACCAATTAACACTTAACAACTGTAAAAAAAACAACAACAAAAAAAAAACTATTTCGTGTCCCCCTGATCTGAACCAGCACCATCCTTAAATCTGCACTTCAAGATCTCAGCAAGTGCCTGCTTAAATATGACAACACGTTAACAGCTGACAATCTCCAGTCTGAGCTGAAAAGGTTAGCAGGCCAGTAGAACAAGCTCAAGGAATCTTCGTTAGATAAATATATGACCAGAATGTTGAGGTTGTTGAGAGGGCCATGTAACCTTTTCCACTAAATTTACAGCAATACATGCAGCTATCTCTACATATTTTAGATTAGAGATACCAGTACTGTGATCACTTAACTCAATAATGTACCCCCTCCTCTTCTCACTCTTTTAAGGGTTGCCTTGTTTAAAGAGGAGATCTTTACTGTCCATTGGTGTTGAGTCTCAGGGAGAAGTCTTTTTGTATATCGACTCGAGAATGGAGAATGTATCCCTGCTCACCTTGATCGCCAGGGAATCAGTCAAGCTCCAAGGAGTATGCTGTTCCAGTTCTAGTGGTAGACTTATCCACAGCCATTACTACTCAGATTTGTATTGGGGGAATAGTACAGCAGGTACACATACTTAAGGGGACTGTAAGTGCACTGATGGCATTTAAAGATTTATAAACAGGTAAAAGAACTCAATTCTAAAAGATATGGGTAGCCAGTGTAGTGACTTTCGCAGTGGAGTGATGTAATCCATTGTCCTCATTTTAGTCAACACAGTCAACAGCTGCAGCATTCTGTGCTAGCTATAGTTTTCTTATTGACTTTTTGGGTAGTCCAGTGAAAAGGGAATTGCAATTGTCCAAACAGTTGTTAACGTAGCATGAGTGAGTATTTCGGTATCTTTCTGAGTTAATAAAGGTCTGACTTTGACAATGTTCCGAAGATGAAAAAAGGATGTTTTGATGACCTTGTTAAAATGAGCAATACAATTTCGAACAGAGTCGAAAAGCATTCCCAAGTTAGTAATATTAGTTTTAATGTGCTTGCTAAAGTGTTGAGTGCAGCTTTTCTCGTGCTGCTTTTGGTCCACTTCAAGAAAAGGGTTTTTGGGTTTTTTTGTTGTTTTTTTCATTTATCTTTAAAAAGTTTTACCCATCCATACACTAATGTCAGCAAGACAGTGTTGAGATTCACTGGACCACAGATGAAGGATTCTCCTCTTGCCACCTGAAATGGTAACAGACCTCATGTTGATGAATCAATCAAATCAAATCAAATCAGGCTTTATTCGTCATTTCACCAAACATACACAGTAATGCAAAACAGACTTGATGCATCAAAAGAAATGTTTGAAGTGCCACTGCTGTCATCTGCAATTGATTTCCAGTAAATCTTTGAAATCCAATGAGTTAATTTAGGTAAATAAAAATGCAATCATCACTTTGAATTTCAGATTCCTAAACAGTCAACATGGGTGAAACTCCAAACGCCAAAGGTTGACATTCATATAGATTTGATTTTTTCACATCTTTTTGAAAATTCTTTGACAATTTTATATTATCAGTTGTTATCATTATAAGAAGAAATGTCTTCCACAGCACAGACACTGTTCTTGTTAATAAAATTAAAGTCGGACATCAGCATGAGTATCTATTAGATCACATATCAGTTCAGGACTCTTCACAACCTCTGAGCTTCAGCATGAAGCCAAGGATAAACCCGGTCATTTTTGTAGTCCAGCGTGTCACGTCGGTATTTCTTAAGTTTATTTTCTGACAGTTCTTTTTTGTAGGCATCAATCAAGGAGGTGCAGCGCTCATTTAACGCAGACATCTGTTGGGAGCTGAATTTGGTTTGCAGCTCACCTTGCAGGTCAGAAATCTCCGTTCTGGTTTTGGAAAGCTTATCCAGTGTGTATTCAACAACCAGTAATATCAAGTCCAACGAGCACTTATTCAAGACCTCGCACCACTTCTTGCAAAATGCCGGGTTGTTGCAGCTCAGTGTGGGCACCTTATTGATTCTCAGCCCCCTGGGAATTCTTTTATTCCTCCAATATTGGGACAGAGTAGCGTGTCTCTTTCTTTTTCAGATGTTCCAGACGTTGAGACGTGGAATCCCATGAGGTGAACGTGTCTTGGGATGCATCGAGAGGGAAAAGTATTTTTTCACTGTCTGTGTCCGAGAAAACAAAAGTGGAAGCCTACCAAAAGATCCACACTCGACATCCACTAGACTTTGTGAAATCCATCACTCGGAACTTAGAAAAGTTGACCATGTTGTTCTTTTTCATATCATCATACTGCACTCTGCCTTTAATTTCTTCCTTCTCCTCAGCTAACGGAGACAAACCCAGAAAGAGGCAGAGTTTGTCTATTTCTCGTCCAGTATCCTGGAAGGACAATGATCAAATATTATTATAACAGCACAGAGATTTGTATAAGTAATCTGAACCGGGAGATTGTAAATCATACAAATACATTTACAGACAACCCACAAATACAAGTAAATTACCTCGATTAGATCTTTGTAGAACATGTAGTGGAGATTTGGATAACTGTTTCTTCTCCCAGAAACGGCTCACATGGTCGTACCAGGAATTGTTTTGCTTTGATGACCATAGCCAAGTATTGAACAGTTAGAAAGTTGCCAAAAGAACACTGAGTGCAGATAAAACTGCCAGAGTAAATAGCATCAAACCCACCTCCTGTTTTATTTTGTTTACTGGAGTACAGAGGCATGTAGATGGAAGAGGATGCCTGGAACAAAGTCGCTGCAGCAGCTGATGTATGCCAAGCCTTATTTTGAACTAAAAAGCTAAGACCGTGTTCAGAAATAAAACTGTTCACATAAAATGTCTTGCTAGAGAGGGATCTCATATGTAAAAGTGCCAACTTTATCGGATGTGATCTGGGCTTCACTGGGACTGATTGTGTCAGGCCTTCACCAGGTTGCATGCATTTCTGCCATAATGATTATGAGGGGCGGTTTTGGGACAGATCACTTGATGAACACTACAGGGGCGTGGACACAGGTCAGTAATTGTGACTGGCATGTTCATTGGTATGGTAGAACATGCAGAGGTAGAGACTTGAGGGATACTAATAAAACTCCCAACTGGCCACAAAGGGGAGCAAGTGTAGTTTGAAGGGTATGGAGAGGTTTGCTTGTGATGACCAGAATTAACCAGGTGTGGACATGCACTGTGGGGTAGTCAGAGTGAGGGAGAGTTACAGATTAAGCAGAAAATGTTGTCTGAGTCTGAGTGCGTGAAACAAGGCCGTAAGGGTGGATACCACCTGGACGTTCCCAGAAGCGATTCGAATTGTCAATGAAAGTGACGTTGCGAGCTGCACAAGTTAATCTGAGCAATGTTTGGAAACTTAATGTGCGGCTAAAGCAATGGCTGATATCTCCACCACTCAGGAACTCATACCGAAACAATCTAGACTGATAAATAGCACTACAGGGAAATATCTATTTTTCAATTTTGGGGTGTCCCTTTTATTGTAATGTCCTTTTTTGTTGTTGTTGTTGTTGTTGTTATTGTTGTATTTGTCTGAAAGCTGCCACAGAAATAGAGTTTAGAAAAGGACTAACTAAACCAACTAACCTACCACCCTACCTACATCCACACCTGTTCCCACTTTCCTCATTATCTGTCTTCATCAAACAATGAATGGATTCTTTTCAATCACCAACTTTTCCTGGAAAAGTTTTTCAGCATCACAAGTGTACATTATAGACTGGACCAGGACTGGCTCACAAAATCATGCTTCTCCTACACGTCTTAAACTCCGATCTCAGGTGAGCACCAAGACGTTTTCCGCCTCCTGCAGATGAATGTGAAAACCATCGACTGTAAAAATAATGGATGTAGCTACCAAGATGTCAGATGCCATTTGTGGACTTCCATTTTGAAGCCTGAAGTTTGGCATTACTGCTGTCGCCATGTTGGTTGTTTGGACCAAATTTGGGGGAGAGGCTGGTGCAGTGGAGCAGCGACGGGTGAATCTGATTGAGAAGCCGAGGACACTTCCATCATACAGCCTGTTACTCAGTCTGCTCCTATATACAGTGGTGTGAAAAAGTGTTTGCCCCCTTCCTGATTTCTTACTTTTTTGCATGTTTTCCGCACGTAAATGTTTCAGATCATCAAACAAATTTAAACATTAGTCAAAGATAACACAAGTAAACACAAAATGCAGTTTTTTAAATGAAGGGTTTTATTAATGGGGAAGAAAAAAATGGCTACATGGCCCTGTGTGGTGAAAAAGTGTTT
>NC_065521.1:31606890-31635793 GCF_006386435.1 Epinephelus moara | reverse complement strand
CCCTTAATTTAAAAACTGCATTTTGTATTTACTTGTGTTATCTTTGACTAATGTTTAAATTTGTTTGATGATCTGAAACATTTAAGTGTGAAAAACATGCAAAAAAGTAAGAAATCAGGAAGGGGGCAAACACTTTTTCACACCACTGTATATATATATGATTTTTAGCCATCATAAATTGTAAACGGGTGCGTTAAAAATTCAGTCCCCATACAGTTGCCATGAAGGGGAAAGTTAGCTTCAGGAACCAAAACAGTTTTTTGTGTCAGGTTGTAAACATGTTTATTTCTGCTGTAACGTTGGGCACTTTAACATGGGGATCTATGGGGATTGACTGGTGCCTGGAGCCAGCCTCAAGTGGTCACTGAAGAACTGCAGTTTTTGGCACTTCCTTTTCAGCCCCAAAGGTTGCTGTTTGTGAAAACAAATTCTGCACATACATTATTCTGCACGGCGAAGGTCAAACATCAGTGGTTTCATTATTAAAACTGTCACTGGTCCCCTTCCTCAGTTTTTGACCTTCAGACCTAGTAATAACAGTAACATACAGCCCACTGAGGACACTGGCAAAAACAGTGAAGATGAGTCTTGATGCATCGTACAAAATATTTGAAGTGCCACTGCAGTCATCTGTAATTTCCAGGAAATCTTTGAAATTGAATTCAGTCAATTTAGGTAAATACAAATGCAATCATCACTTCAACAATCAACGTGGGTCAAACGCATAAACGTTCATAAAGATTTGATTTTTTCACATCTTTTGGAAAATTCTTTGACAATTTTATAACATCAGTTGTTCTCATTATAAGAACAAATGTCCTCCACAGAACAGACATTGTTCTTGTCAATAAAACTAAACATCAGACTCAGTAACATCAGCATGATTATCTGTTTGATCACATCTCAGTTCAGGACTCTTCACAACCTCTAAGCTTCAGTATGAAACTGCAGGGTAGGATTCTTCATCTTTTTCTTGTAGTCTTCATCAAACTCTTCACTCTGGGCCACAGTGAAATGGTTCTTCCAGTCACCAACTTTTCCTGCAGAACCACAGAAAATCAGACAGGTATTTTAGCTGAAGGTGGAGATCTGTTTTTTTGTCATGTCACATGCATTTCATTATCCAGTGTACCTTTCCTCATGAAGGAAGATTTTTTGAAATCCATCGCTCCGACCGTTGATTGGTTAACCTTGTCGTTCTTTTTCATTTCATCAAACTGCACTTTTCTGAGAAACGCTTCCTTCTCCTCAGCTGAAGGAGACAGACCAAGAAAGCAGCAGAGTCTGTCTAGTTCTCGTCCAGTATCCTGGAAGCACAGTGATCAAATATTTTCATCATATTATCACCAGCAATGAACTTTGGAAAAGTAATCTGAACAGGGAGATGGTGAATCATACAAGCACATGCACAGACAACCCACAATGGCAATTCAACATCAGGCCCAGGGACAGCAGCTGAAAATTAGCTCTAGCTAATGCTGATGCATTTACAGCAAAGTGTAAATGTTGTTGTTGATTAATGTGTATTATCCCTGCACAAATAAATCAATTAAAAAAAAGAAGAAGAAGGAAAAAAAGAAGAATATTACCTTGATCAGATCTTCGTAGAACATGTAGTGGAGATTTGGATAATGCTGTTTCTTCTCCCAAAAGCCGCTCACATGGTCGTACCAGGATCCAAAGACCACTGAAGCCACAGAACAATAAATGAAACCACTTCAAGAGTGTGGAGTAAATCTGTGCATCTCTGATACAAACAACAATCTTTTACAGTATTTCATACATACTCTTTCCCTCCATGAATCTCTGGAGGTAGCTGCTCCAGTCTTCAGGCTCTGGGTGAATCATAGTCATGCGTTCAAAATGGAAATAAGACACCACACTGTCCTTTGCATTGCGGGCCACGTAGATGATCTGCACAAAAAAAAAAAGAGTAAATAAAAAAAATGTAAAAACCTGTACTTGTAGCTGGAGGTACCCATGCATCAGATGCATTTCCTCTTGTCCTCTTTCCTAACTTTGTATAACACAGGTATTTGATTCAGAACAATTTTCAGCTATTAATATTGTATGATTGTATAAGGCATCTGTGACCTTGCAGTTTTGCTCCCAAAAGGACTTTGGCACAAACTGGACTGGAAGATGAGTCTTGATGATTCGAGGAGAGTGGGTGAGCATGTCCACTAGTTCTGTTCCTTTTAGCACTGGTGGAGAAGGCCCTAATCCTGTACATTAGTAAAACAGTTAACATGTCAGTGAATCATACAGTGTGGTAAATGTGAGGGACTCTCCCTGGCACACAACCTTTAAAACACAATAGGATTAGTGTGTTTACATGAACATGAATAACCCATCCATGATCAGGTTTTTGGAGTTTTGCAGATTAAAGAAAATTTTGTTTGGGAGTGTTGTGAACACTTCGCACTGTGTCAAATGCACCCAAAGCAGCCAACCAAGTGAGGAAAGGCTGGGGGCATTTTAATTATGTTAATGCACCGCAAAATGAAACATATTACCACAAATAACATTTGAATAGAATGGTGGATGCTCAGAAAAGGACGAAAGGACAGAAAGAATACTTCGCTGCAAATCTCCAGGTATGCTCATATGACATCAGAAGATGATGCAAAGTGCTGATCAAGCTCTTAACCAATGGCGGATTGGCCATCGGGACGTTCGGGCCGAATCGAGGTGGGCTGGTCACCAAGTGGGCCGGTGGTCAAAGAAAGAAAGAAAAAAGACTAGTGAATGTCAAGCTAGTTGCTAGCTGTCAGTGCTGCAATGGGCGTCCTGCCCATGTTGTTTGTTTGCTGTGAGATGTTCAGAGGGAACGTAGGTGTCAATCTTGTGTTTTGATGCTTGAAGGAGGGGATAAGAGCGGCCTCCTCCAATACGAGAGAGGCTCTCGTTTTTCTTGAAATCAGTCATTACTCATGGCAGACCAGGCTAGTTTGACCGTTAGTGCTAGCTACTGAGAAAGGAGAAAGACAGGAAACATGAATAAAGCCGGTAAAAAAAAGAAAGGGTGGCGCGTAAACACAAAAATAAAAAAACTTAAAGGAGCTATATGTAAGAAATCTAAAGCAGTCATAAAATCATCCTAATATGTCACAGAGACTAAGGAATAATGTTAATATAACATACTGATCTCACCAACAACAATAGTACAACCAGAATATTTGCATTTAAAAAAAAAGTTTATGGTCTGCAAATCATGTTTATGTTTTGAATTTGTGTTTTGGCCTGTTGCACTACCCACCGCCGTCTACCAGTCACGCAGTCAGTAGAGTCTCAGCATCAGTTACAGTTACGACTGAGCTACAATGGCTGACGGTGCGACTAAACAAATACAACCTCGTTATGATTCCCAAAAATGCCAAGACAAAACTCGAGGCAAAGCGAGGGTCTATAGGAGATGCTTTTGAACGGTGGAGACAGTTGAAAGCGGAGAAGAATTTGAAATCGGATGTCGAAGTGGCTACTCTTCTCCTTGACAGGTAAGCTTTAGCCAAAGTTGGCTAACTAGNCGCGAGCGAATGTGTCAAGCCAGGCAGTGAAAAATAACAGCTGGGAGCAGAATCGCTTGTCGACGGCGTGGAGAAATGCGCGTCTGATGTGAACGGAGGTTCTCCGGCGCGCGCGAGAATTTCGGTGCGCTGCGCTTCGCAGGCAGTGTGGCCCTGGCGTTACAATTATTTTTGATGTGTTGTTAGATAGCTAACAAAGAAACAAACTACAGCAGAGCTATTCAATTACTATTTCTACTACTATTTTGCTGTTAGCACCGCAACCGTGAATGAGAGACAGAATGAAATATGGCTGTCTACATGCTGATCACATGTATTGATAAAGTATTGACTTGGCTCTCAGATGTTTTATTGCACTTACTCACAGGAACAAGCGTAGTTGTCGTTAAGTAGAGTAATCATGAAGTTATATTCCCTTCATCTGCCTCGTGGCCCTCGTGAAATTCCTGTCCTGGACTAGTCATAATTCAAGTTCAAGATATCTTTAATTATCATCAATTGAAGATATCTACATGGTCCTTTCTAGATATCTTGAATTAAGTTTCAGATAGTCAGAATGAAGTTGTAGATATCTTGAACTTGAATTTTGACTAGTCAAAATTAAATTGTAGATATCTCAAACTGGAATTAGAGATATCTCCAATTCAGTTGCAGATATCCGCAATAATAATTGCAGATATCCGCAACTATATTGGAGATATCTATAATGAGAAACCTATGGCAAGCTGTTTTAACATTTAATAGCTAGACTGGATATTCATTACTGATATCTGCAACATAATTTTGCCTAGTCAAAACTCTTATTCAAGATATCTGTAATTAGATTTTGACTAGTCAAAACTCTAATTACAGATATCTGTAATTCAGTTTTGACTAGTAAGATTCAAACTATTTTTGCCATTCATGTGTATGGGGTTTGTCATTATAGATATCTTCAATGTAGCTGCGGATATCTACAATTGTTATTGCAGATATCTGCAACTGAATTGTAGACATCTGTAATTCCAGTTTGAGATATCTACAATTTAATTTTGACTAGTCATAATTCAAGTTCAAGATATCTTTAATTATCATCAATTGAAGATATCTACATGGTCCATTCTAGATATCTTGAACTGAGTTTCAGATAGTCAGAATGACGCTGTAGATATCTTGAATTCGAATTAAATGACGTTGTAGATATCTCAAACTGGAATTATAGATAGTCATAATGTAATTGTAGATATCTATAATGACAAACCCCATACACATGAATGGCAAAAATAGTTTGAATCTTACTAGTCAAAACTGAATTACAGATATCTGTAACAGTAGTTTTGAGTAGTCAGAATGACATTATAGATATCTTCAATTAAAATTCATACTAGTCACAATGACATTACTACTAGTCAAAATGACGTTGTTGATATCTATAATGGTAATTCCGGATAGTCAAACGTAGCGATTAAATGTTAAAACGGCTTGCCATAGAAACCCCATACACTTGAATGGCAAAAGTAGTTTGAATCTTACTAGTCAAAACTGAATTACAGATATCTTAAAGGAGCTATATGTAAGAAATCTAAAGCAAATAGTCATAAAATCCTCCTAATATGTCACAGAGACTAAGGAATAATGTTCATATAACATACTGATCTCACCGACAACAATAGTACAGCCAGAATATTTAAAAACTTAAAAACTTACGGTCTGCAAATCATGTTTATGTTTTGAATTTGTGTTTTGGCCTGTTGCGCCACCCACCGCCGTCTACCAGTCACACAGTCAGTAGAGTCTCAGCATCAGTTACAGTTACGACTGAGCTACAATGGCTGACGGTGCGACTAATTCCCAAAAAACACCAAGACAAAACTCAAGGCAAAGCGAGGGTCTATAGGAGATGCTTTTGAACGGTGGAGATGGTTGAAAGCGGAGAAGAATTTGAAATCGGATATCGAAGTGGCTACTCTTCTCCTCGACAGGTAAGCTTTGGCCAAAGTTGGCTAACTAGCATCATAGCTAGACGGGAGTGGACATTTCGAATACTTTCAACTGTTATTCATTTTTGATCATACATTGTAGGCTGGGCAGGGCAAGGCAGACAATTATACTGTGCATAAAATTAGATGCATTAGGATAGAGTCATATGCTCTTATTTTAAGTTAAATAATAAGCCATTTGTGGCCAATTCATTATTGCATTTATTTTATAGTCTGGAATTAAACAATAACTGTTGATTTTCTTATGCAGTTGATTCTTTTTGGGGCGGCAGTAGCTCAGTCCATAGGGACTTGGGTTGGGAACCGGAGGGTCGCCTGTTCAAGTCCCCGTCCGGACCAAAATATGGAGCGTGGACTCCTGGGCACTGCCCACCTCCTGGGCACTGCCGGGGTACCCCTGAGCAAGGCACCGAACCCCCCAACCGCTCGGAGCGCCTGTCATGGGCAGCCCACTCTGACATCTCTCCACTTAGTGCATGTATAGGTCCAGTGTGGTGTGTTCGGACCTGTGTGTAATTGACAAACAGAGTGCAAAATTGAATTTCCCCTCGGGGATTAATAAAGTATATAAAAAATAAAAATAAAAAATTCTGAGGACAGCGTTTGTGTAGTGTGTACAAGCATATAGAGGATTATAGGTAGAAACGTGTGGGCCAGTGTGTGGGCAGGTGTGTGGGCCGGTGCACCGGGCTGAATTTGTGTCCCACTACGCCCCTGCTCTTAACTCATTAGTATCACCTGTATTCCACCAAAGTGACTGTCAACAGACTTATTTCACTGGTCGCAAAAAAAATGGAATCATAAAGATGTAGCTTACAACCAAGCACAAGGTCGCAAGCTAGTGTGCAGGAATGTTTGTGTCCAAGCACAAGGTCGCAAGCTAGTGTGCAGGAATGTTTGTGTTGCTTGGCAACAGTACTGTCCCAGTCCAGCTGCTGAACTATTTGTGTTGGCGGAGCCAAATGAATTATTAAATAAAAAAACGAATCATAACCTGTTCCTGCATTTTACTGTTGATAAATTGTACTTGTAGAACTATGTTAATAAGGCAATATTACATAAGAGGGAGTGCTGTTTTACTGTATATCAGCATGGCTGTGATTTGGTCATAGGCACGAGGTGACACGCATCATAACATCATAAGAGTCAGCTAGTTTAGTCAAGTGGTTCTTTACATAGGGGTTGGGACCCTCCAAATGGTAGAAGAAACTGAGTTCTGATGCACAAATCTGTATTATAATACATACACTGAAAAATATGTTGTGCTCTTGCTTTTTTCTTTTTGAAGGTGGGGAGAGTAGTAATGCAAGAGAAACTCCAGTAAGCAACTTGCAGGTAAGATATTTCTTTAAATATTTCAGAAATTATTATTAAATAATAAACTATTACTTAATCAGTACTGGTTAAAGGTTAGTCCTTATGTCGTCTCCCTCCTTCCTTGATGATAAGTACCTTAACAGTACATTGTACCAAGCAGTTGTTGGCTCATTAGTTTTTATGATTCACTTGCACTAAAAATCACAAAAATGCAGAAAAATAAGTCTTTGAAGTAAATTCTCCTGGTGGGGACCCTCAGACCCCCCTACTACAAAAAAGTGGCCTGACTGGGGTTATTTTGCGCAATATTTCCTGGCCTGTGTGATTTTCCTGGATATGCTCGCTAGAGTTCTCCAAAAGAAAATACTGTTGCATGTGTACAACTTATCCCAGTTATTCCCAGTCCCAGTCTGTGCAAATAGACTGCAGTAATTGGTAACAGGCTTACTCGTATTTTATATGTAATTGGAAATATGAATAACCCGATTTCTCTGTGCTCATGTAAACACCATTTCCTGAATATGATCAGAACTGGGAAAAGCCTCATAAATGGCTTATTCATGTTCATGTAAACGTAGTCAGTGACATGGTATTTATGCAAACATCTTAGTTGACTGATTTAAGCTGAAGGCTGAGAACAATGGCATAAAAACATTCACATATTCTTAAATATGATTCAACCTGGCACACTTGGCATGCAGATCTCCAAGGGAATCACTTTTGCAAAGAGACGAATAGATGTTGGGCCAGCATGCAGCAGGTCAAGGATGTGGGCGACCCAGGTGTTTCCTAAAAGGGAGATGGCAGAAAAAAAGATATTATAAATTATTTACAATTAATTCTACAAATAACTAGAAAAGTGCACTCAGCAGAATGTAGATGTCCGCAAGAGGGCTTTGTTCTGGCTGCTATGCTGCCGCAGGAACTGATTGTGGCCATTCTGCACCTAATGTAACTGTCCCTCCTGGCTCATTGCAGTCAAAATGGTGGCAAAGATAACAAAAACTGGTGGGTTTTTTCATCTCCTATCATTCCTAAGAGTGCTTTCACACCTAACTTGTTTGGTTAGGTTAAAACAAATTCGGGTCTGTATGCATGGTAAGTATGGTTCGTTTGGGCTGGTGTGAATGCAGTCAATAGTATCCAGGTACAGACCAAACAACCGAACCGAGACAGCTTGAAAAGGCGGGCCTTAGTCCGCTTCCAAATGAACTCTGATGCTATTTGTTTGTGGTGTGAACGAAAACAAACCAACCACAGGATTTTATGATAGCAGATATGTGATGTCAACATGATTTCAACAGCTAGACCAATAATAAATACATCTGCTGATCGTGAAATCTGTTTGCGATCTCATAATTTATCCTGATAAAGGCCATGTGTATCCCAGAACCTATTTATGCTAATTCATACATGTAACCACAGTAACACATATACACATCAGTGAGAGTATTTTCCCTGATTAAAAAGCTGGTCAAACTGTCTTGGTTGTATCCAACTCCGTGTACTTTGTCTGTTCATGAAGTCCATTAAAAAGTGTGTGACAGTGATCCCACAGTATCAAACTCTGAATCATTGCTGCACAAGACTCCTTCTTTTCATCCTGTCTCTATGTTAGTCATTATTCATAACATGATTGATTTGCAGCCTAACAATAGCCTATTAATAATGCTTACAATCAGTTATTTCTCTATGACCTCTTTGTGTCAAACCAAAGAACTTAAATATAAACACTTTAAAAGCATTAAGTGCTGCTGAATAAACTTGATTTCCCCACATGGATCCTGATGATGAAGGATAACACCAAAACTATCCAATCGACACATTTCCTGTCATTCAGTAGAACTTCATGTTTACTCCTCTGCCAAAACTTAAATACAATAATGTATTGAGTGAGTAGGGTTGGGACTCGTTAGGATTTTAACGATTCCGATTCCTTACCGATTCCTTCTTAACGGTCCGATTCCTTACCGATTCCTCTTACCGATTCCTACATTATATTCATTATACTTGCTATACTTAAACAAGTATATAATAAACACAAATGCAATCATACAAATACAAAAACTTTATTCTAACTGTTGCACAGTACAATTAGATGAAAATACACATTTGTGTGTGGTGTGTATTTCAGATTTAGAGCTTGTATCATCTCCCTGAGAATATATAACAACAAAAAGTGATTCTCTGATTTCTACAGTAACACTATTAAAATTAACCACAACAATGTAATAAAAAATACTTATATGCATTCATGCTTGGGCACTGTTATTTACGTGACAACACCTGAACAGAACACACACACACATTGGCTGTTTGTTTCTACCTCTCCCCTCGCTGGAAGTCTCGGACCTCCCGCCGCCCGCCTCCGCCTTGATTAAACGCTGAAAATAAAATAAAAGAGGGAGCCAGGTTTTTCCTATTTTATCTTATTTTGTTTTATTTCTACCTCTTCCCTTGCTGGAAGCGTCGGACCTCCAGCCGCCCGCCTCCGCCTTGATTAAACGCTGAAAATTAAATAAAAGAGGGAGCCAGGTGTCTCCTATTTTATCTTATTTTGTTATATTTATCCCTCTCCCCTCGCTGGAAGCGTCGGACCTCCCGCCACCCGCTCCCGTCTCAAATACGGAGGTCTCCCTCTCCGCTGAGCACCCGGCGCACGCCCGGCCTGTTAAATAGCCTGTAACCATGACAACTGTGTGACACAAACTCAGTGCTTTAGTGATTAGATAATGTCGGGCTCGGTCGGATTCGGACAGAAATGTGCGGCCTGTGCTGCACTCTAATGGAAATGCACGTGACTTTTTTTTTTTTTTTTTTTTTTACAATCTAGGAATCGTTTGCAGGAACCGTTACGCCAAATGTGATGGAACCGGTCCCAGAACCGGAACTTTGGACCTGGTTCCAAAAAAGAACCGGATCCGGATCCCAACCCTATGAGTGAGGCACCCTAATTTTATTGGATGTAACACAGTAAGATATGGAATTAACCTGCAGATGGATGCTCCAGTTCAAAATGAAACTGACCTTATGTATGGATGTTAGGTTTTGATCCACAACAAAGGCCAAACTGCAGTCTATAAGAGACTAGGAAAGGCATCTTGTTTTTAGCAGAGACAATTTCCGGTATTGCCTTTTGTTGTATGGTTTTGCTACGTGACTGTGTTGAGGATTGAATACATTTAGTAAAAAATCTACAGCTATAGCCTATGTGTTGCAGGAGTGCAAATGTGCACTGTTGAGTGTGAAGTTGTTAATATGAGCAGTTTTTTGAGAAAGCAGCAACAGCCCATCCATACACACATCTATACCAGAGCTACAGTATAAACCAAAGCACATCTTGTTAATGTTAACAGACTGACCTGCTTTGGGGTATGATGTAATAAGTATATCATCTGGCCTGGCCTGAAAGTTTTCAAAGTTCTCCCAGTTGTCTGTATAATAGTGCGTCAACCAGATTCCTTGGAAATCAAACAGTTCTGGTCGAGAAATCGCATCCATCTTTAAAAAAGAGAGAAAATTCACAAATCTCAGTACACATTTAGAGATTTGTTTTTACACATTTACACATCTGATTATGCACACACACAGATAAAAAACAGTTTCAAAAGTCTCCACACACATTTGCTAAATTGCAAAAAATTAGGTCAATTTTGCTAATACATACTTTTACTTAAGTACTGTTGTACTGTTGTTGTGCTTGTAGTGGAATATTTTCACTGTGTGGTATTGCTACTTATACTTAAGCAAAGGATCTTAATACTTCTTCCACTACTGACAAAAAGTCTTTTTACATGTTAGCTACATGTTACAAGTTAAGAAATTATTAAACCTCACTGGAAAGTGAGCATTTTGTAAAACAGCACACTATAATGATAAAATTATCTGGAGACATACCTTGTTGCTCTTTCCTGGTTGTTTTTTTCCTTTGATCCCAGCTTATTTCTGTCAATGGTAAATCTTTAACAGTCCTCCCCTCTGATGGCAAATTAATCTGTTCAGCACATGAACACAAGCTGAGTTCTAGATGTGATTTGAGTGGCACTCACTCACTTTTGGCTTTTATGGGTCCATAGTCTCCCAGACCTGTATCTTTGAACCACTCACTAGTTGAGACTTCCTGTCTGTCCTGGTCATTTGACTCCTGTGTAGTCAATAGGGCCATTTAGTGAAGACTCTGAGTTTGATATAATAAGCTGGCCAAAAGAGGATATAGAGGCCACTGTTTCAGTCCAGAACCCTGAGACTGTACACTAAGGACTGGTGAGCATCAGAGCCACTGTCCGGGACGAAACAACCAAGATCCAGGAATGCATCAGGAAGATGGCCCCAAGTGAATACCTCAAGCAGCAGAAACCCAAGAATGAGGAAGAGGAGTATGAACCATCATGGAAGGACAAGTCCATGCACGGCATGTACCACTGACAGATTGAAGAAATGGTCGAGATCAAGAACACTGGACAGTGGCTTTGGATCACACCAGTCCTCTGCCCTCCTTCTTTCACTTATTGTACAGTCTCAGGGTGCTAGACTTGGGATGAAGGTACTGGTGAAGGAGGATGTCAAGTGACCAGGACAGACAGGAAAGTCTGATCTGAAAGTCGGCCAAAACATTAAAACCACTGACAGCTGAAATGAATAACATTCAGTTGATCATCTTGTTACAACGTAGTGTTCTGCTTGAAAACCTTGGGTCCTGGCATTCATGTGACTTCACCTGCTCCACCCACCCAAACACCATTTCAGACCAAGTACTCCCCCTCATGGCAATGGCACTCCACAACTGCAGTGCCCCCACCACTACCACCACCACCACCAGGACAATGCACTATGTAACACTGCAAAAAAAAAAAAAAAGAAAAAGAAAGAAAGGTTTAGGAATGGCCTGAGGAAAATGACAAAGAGCTTGAGGTGTCAAGGTGTCTTAAAGGGATTACTTCTGTATGTGTCTATACTTTGTTTTTTAGGAACATCTTGCACAGTATACTTTTAATTATAGGTGTAGGGAAACAAGATGAACTATTCACAATAAAAGCACCAGACATACACACTGCACCACTCTGAATGCGCACAAACTTAAGCAAATTTTGAAGAAAGAAGAATTTTTGCGTTCGGGGTAAAAATACAGAGACTATGACAGAATATGTCACTTTTAACAGAAATCTGTAGATGGAGCTCTAGCATCTATGAATAGGTGAATTCTTAATGTAAGAATTTTTGTAGGTGCCTAGTGGCAAGTACCTCCTGGGTATTTTAGAGGAAAGGAGAAATGATTTATAACGAAAATGTTTTTGTAAGTGGGTGGCACGGTAGTGTGGTGGTTAGCACTCTCGCCTCACAGTAAGAGGGTTGCCGGTTTGATCCCGGGCGTGGGAGCCCTTCTGTGCGGAGTTTGCATGTTCTCCCCGTGTCAGCGTGGGTTCTCTCCGGGCACTCCAGCTTCCTCCCACAGTCCAAAGACATGCAGGTTAATTGATAACTCTAAATTGTCCGTAGGTGTGAATGTGAGCGTGAACGGTTGTTTGTCTCTATGTGTCAGCCCTGTGATAGTCTGGTGACCTGTCCAGGGTGTACCCTGCCTCTCGCCCGATGTCAGCTGGGATAGGCTCCAGCCCCCCTGCGACCCTCAAGAGGATGAAGCAGTTAGAAGATGAATGAATGAATGAATGAATGTTTTTGTAAGTACTGGGTACCTATGGTGCACAGTGCTGGAGCTGATTTCCAAAGGTAAAGACAGATTTCTCCAATTGTTCTTATTCCAAATCATACAAATTAGAGGACATATGTAGGCATAATAAATATCTGGAGTGTGAGTGGAGGTTGCCTGCCAAAAGCACAGCTGTAAGAAATTATTGTCTGAACTGCCTTGAGCAAAGGGCAAAAGCATTTGTTTTTATTGTACTTCATCCTTTAACATTATGTATTGGAAGCACATCACAGCTGTGAAATACATTATACTGTAATTTATGGGGCCATTATTGTAGTGGAGCTATTTGCAAATGTGAGCAGAGAGTTATGTAAGAGTTCCTCAATTTGGATGTTTGCATGAGATTTGTGAATGTGTACAGAAATCTGTACACTTGTAGCTGTTGTGAAAACAATCAAATCATCACTGTCCTGTGGTTTGTATCCTATAGTTTGTTTTCTAGTGGCTGGACCTTTAATAGTGTTGGTCGGTAGCAGACCAGCTCAGACAAACTGACAAGAAGCAGAGTTCAGGTCAGAGTATACAACCAGAATCAGCAGGGAGGACATTGAACTCTTCGCCATGGTCATTTGGGGTCCATGTCATTGGTCCGACAGCCCATTGGTCTGACATCCCATTAGTCCGACGGTCCGCGGCGACAGCCCATTGGTCTGACATCCCATTAGTCCGACGGTCCGCGGTGCTGATTGGCTCCCGGCGGCCGTATTTCTACCTTGATGGTGCGCCGCGACCAGCTCTGAGTCAGCTGGGAAAGGCTTGAGGTGAAGCAGGCTCACGGCTTATGTGTTTGTCACTTTCTTTTTCATTTTAACCCACACCATGATCTTTTCCTAACCCTAACCAAGTGGTTTTTGTGCCTAAACCTAACCAGACCTTAACCACAGGGCATCATGATGATTTCAGAACGGACTTCGGAACAATGGGATGTCGGACCAATGGGCTGTCGTAGACAAACGAAGCCAGTTTTGGTGAGTGTTACTTTGTTTCTGTCCAGTTTAAACGAAGTGTGTTTTGAGTTAGCAAAGCAGCTAAGCTACATTAGCCATAGCCTATTTAGAACTGAAGAAGCTTCTTGGATGAGAGGTGAAACGTATTCAAGAAACGCAAGCAAGTCCAGTTGCCTACGATATTAGCACTTACGATGACCATGACCTGGATGACTGAGAATCTTCACCGACAAACTACATTAGCCTTAGTTCAGTGAAAGAGAAACTTTGGTTACTGTACATAAGTTGTTATTTTTCGTTTGTGCTTTTTTAAATAAGGAAAATAGGTGTAATAATATACCATATATGAGTTTATTTTTAATTTTAATTATTGCAGTCTCTGCTTGAACACATCTCTCAGCTGAAACTATGCAGTGTAGGGGGGCAAATGTACACTGAGGCCCCGTTTCCACCAAACACTTTTGGTATGGTTCCTTTGGAACCAAAGTAACCCTTCAGACATGGTACCTAGACACTAGCGTTTCCACCGCAAGCAGTACTCTTAAATGTGGGCGGGGTTGTGGTCACTCACTGCTCCGTCCAGCACTCACTGTAGTTCCTCATTACCAGTGACAGAGATGGAAGTCTCTGTTTATTGTCCACAGAACGGGGCTGCACGCCGACATCTTCAGAACAAAATAAAACAGGCTGCAGTGAGAGTCTCTCAATGGGATATTTAAAAGTAGCAGGTTTGTGCATTTAGTGCTTCGAAGGCAAGCTCAGGGGTTTAGTGTTGCCAGAGCCCACAGGAACGACACTCCACAATGCTTTTTCTTCTCTGAGTGAGGATTGGGATATATGCTGTTGAAATTAATATAAATGCTTGAAGATCCACTCATTACTTAAAGTGTATGTCATATAAAAAATGATGAAAAGGTCAAAGTTGTCACAGTGAATTTTAAGGTGTGTTGGTGGATTCACGTCGTCAACTAATGCATTGATTAATATCCACCTTAAAAGTCGCCAGAAGTCTGCCCAGTGAACTGAGTAATTTTTGTCTCAGATTACAGCTGCTGGGGAGGCAGCAAAACATCATTTCATTTTATAGTTATAGTTACAGTTACTCTCCACGGTATGAACAGTGGTTACATGAGCTTCAAAACAGCCACAACTGAGCCCTGAGCTGAGTGACTGTCCAAGATTGACCATCCACTATTGACCAATCAACGGACTGCAGTGTTCACAACTCCACCTTTTAGTACCAGATTTGTGTGCTAGGTACCCCAACAGAGAGGTGACCAAAAATGGGGATGATACAGAACAGTTCCATTGGTACCATCCACAAATTCTCACAGTGGAAACAGAAAGAAAAAGCATACCAAACTAAACTGTATTGTACAGTACTGCTCGGTGGAAATGGAGCTTAAGAAATTGCTTTTTTCAGTAGGTAATGCTAAATTCAGCAATCCTCACTTCCTCTGTGGCAGCAAGGCAACGGAAACAGTGCACAAAAGACGCCTCTCCATGCCTTGTACTACTACTACACTGCTTGTTTGATTGTTACTGCAACACCCCATCTCAGTGAGTTTGCAACTTGCTGCAAGTTGGTTTGTTTACATGGAAGTCCGCTATGCCGGCTATGTCGGTTGCAATGGCAAAGGTACACACAAAAATGGCCGCTGTTCTGATCATCCTGCTGTGTTAATTTGATTGGGAATATCTGTTCTACTGTCACTGGATTTCTATGGTTCTTGGGCAAACTGCAGTCAAACAAAGTATAAACTACACTCACTAGGGTGCAGATCTCCGCCACCGATGTGATCACCCGAGCTACCACTCTAGACAATTCTTGTAATTTCAGCAGATGCACGGCAGCATGTTTAAGAAGCTAATAAAAATACACATCTTTTTTTTGGCAGAGCCACGGCGTGTTACACAGAGCAGATTGTGTTTTCCTACTAGCTGGTTAAAAGGAGTCTGTGGTGTAGTGGTAGCTGATGAGGTAGGTGTGTTCCTGGAAGAGGAAGTGGGTATAGTGCCCTATATATTCCAATTTTTTCGCTGATAGGTGTGTGCATAATGTAAAAGGCCAGAGAAAAAGGTGGGTATAGTCTGGATACCCTCCATCACACCACTGACAGGAGTGATGAGTGAGCAGTCAATGATAGCTTTAAACAGTTCATTAAACAAGTTTTATTTTAAATAATTATGTATTACCACAAGCACAAGAGGTCCTTGAGCATACAGTCATAGTTGTCTGCACAAAGTATTAGGCTGATTGGTCCGATAGTATGTGAGATTAGCACACACACACACACACACACACACACACACACACACACACAGATGCATGATAAAAAACCCCACAAAAACCAAACTGGTATTACAATAATCAAGGAACACAGGGAGGGAATCCAGCAAAAAGCACAAAAGGCCAACACAGACAGACTGACAAAGGACAAAGGGAGTGCAGCAAATACACAAGGAAAGTATGGTGATAACGAGGGACTGGTGACAGCAGGATAGATGAGGAACAGGTGAGACAAATCAGGGCAGGCAATCACCATGGAGGGAAAACACACAAAGGCAGGAAGTAAAAACCCGACATGACACATGAGGAGTGACCCTACAAAATAAAACTGGAAACAGACTAAAGTTAAATGAAAATCATGAAACAAGGAAAAACAACAGAAAAACCAAAAACTAGAGATACAATGCAGATTTCCAACATTTAACATGTTTCACACTTAAAAAGTTTTAATTTTTGCAGATCTTTTCCCCTATTTTTTAATGATATCATAACATCAGTCGTCTAAAGAACAAATGTGTCACACAGGTTAGACAATGGTCTTGTCAATGAAATTTAACACCAGACTCAGTAATATCAGCATTATTATCTATTTAATCACATATCAGTTCAGGATTGTTTTATTATGCACAGCCTCTAAAACATTGACTGTAAAAGTAATGGACGTAGCTTCCATGATGTCAGCCTATGGTTTGTGGACTCCAATTTTGAAGCCTTGAGTTTGGCTTTTCTGGCTGTTGCTATCTTGGTATTTTGGAGCAAGAAGTGACCATATTTGGGTACAGTTGTCATGAAGCTATGAAGAACAAATCTGTTTTCTGTATCAGGCTGTGAATATGTTTATTTCTGCTGTAAAGTTGGGCATTTTCGCATGGAGGTCGATGTGGGTTGAGTAGTTTCTGAAGCCAGCCTCAAGTGGTCACTCAAAGAACTGCAGTTTCTGGCACTTCGGTGTTGGCTTCATTGTTCAGCCCTGTAGGCTGCCGCTTGCTCTCAACTTCAGTGCGAAATTGCAGTGTAGAATTCTTCATCTTGTTCTTGTAGTCTTCATCAAACTGTTCACTCTGGGCCACAGTGAAATAGTTCTTCCAGTCACCAACCTTCCCTGTAGAACCACAGAAAATCAGACAGGTATTTTTGCTAAAAGTAGAGATCTGATTCTGTCATGTCACATGTATTGCATTGTATTGTACTATTCATTAGGGGCAGGGGTAAAAATCGCTTCACATAAAAATCTTGATTCTTTTCTTCTACAATTATGAATCAATTCACAACTTCCAAAAATCATTTTTATATGGTATGGTTACTAGTCAGTCACTCACTTTTAACGTTTAGCTATTGGGGTCAGCAGCCTATTTGTGTGTATGTGTCACATGTGTGGGTTATATGCTGGAGTTTGTGTTGGTGCTGCAAGTGTTGGTTATTTGTGGAAGGATTGGGAACATGAAACTGTAGTGGTGCAAGTTAATTAAATTTAATACATTAGTGGTAAACCCTGAGTTTATCGTGTCAGTTTCCTTATCCACTCTCTCCTCACATACTCACACTAAAAAATCACATCTGCCAGCGCGGATGCCAACCTCCTCATCCTACTCACCCAGTCTCATTGATTTTTTTCCCAACCCACTTTATATGGAACCATGCCCACTTCTGCATTACAAAAGTGGACTTCAAGGCCTGATGATTTGCTGCCAGCTCACTGCCAACCAGTGCCATTTAAAAAGACTGCTGCTTGCTCGCTAGCACACCCATAGATGTACCCCGCAGTCTCTCTACCTCACTCATGAGACTACAAAGCCGGAAAGTTTGCTGATCCAGCAGGGATTCGGAGGGCAGTTCAGCAACTGAATGTTCATCTCCAAGAAATATGACAATACAGTAGCTTGGAAAATAGCGATTTAAGTCATTAAAGAGACTGTGCCGATTTTCAACCAGCTCTGTGTCATCGCAGTGTGTGCAGTGTGTGCAGGCAAATAAAGGGGGAGCTCCAGGTGCTCATGGCACAGGGGGAAGCCAAACATCCTTCATCTGCACACACTGAGATGGCAAACTGGTAGAAAATCAGCAAAGTTTTCTTTTAATGGCTATAGCAACTTAAATTCAGCCATGCAGAGACCGTTAGTAAAAACAGATAAACACATGGGAGATATACACATGTAAACAAGACACATAGATACATATAGGAGGGGGCATTGAAACCCAGCACCCTGACTCTAAGGAGAGGGATGGGGTAAAGTAGAGTTCCTCAGAGTGTTCTGGCAACCCTGGCGTTCAAAGCCTGTTTAAATCCACTTATATCTGAAAAGTATTCAAGTGAATGGTATAAAATCTTTATAATGTTGCCCACTTTACTCTGCTTACATGCCATAATTTGTCACGCTACTATTCTTAGCCCACAGCGGACTGGAGTAGATGCTAAAAATTAGCATCATTATGAAATGAATTGAGAATTGATTCTGAATCCAATCATGGCCCCGAGGATTGAAATCAAATCACATTGTGAGATACCAAAAGATTCACACCCATACTATTCATTTTACCTTTCCTCATAAAGGTAGACCTTTTGAAATCCATCGCCCGGAAAGTAGAAAAGTTAACCATGTTGTTCTTTTTCATTTCATCAAACTGCACTTTTCTTAGAATCTCTTCCTTCTCCTCAGCTGAAGGAGACAGACCAAGAAAGCAGCAGAGTTTGTCTAGGTCTTGTCCAGTATCCTGGAAGCACAGTGATCAAATATTAATCAAACTATCACCAGCACAGAGAGTTGTATAAGTAAGGGAGATTGTAAATCATACAAGCATATGCACAGACAACCCACAAAAACATGTAAATTACCTCGATCATTTCTTCGTAGAACACGTAATGGAGATTTGGATAACTCTGTTTCTTCTCCCACCAATCGTTCACATGGTCGTACCAGGATCCAAACACCACTGAAGCCACAGAACAATTAATGAAAGCACTTTAGGATTGTGGAGGAAATCTGTGCATCTCTAATACAACAATCTTTTACAGTATTTGATACACACCCTTTCCCTCTAAAAATCTTTGGAGGTAGCTGCTCCAGTCTCCAGGCTCTGGGTTGATCACGGTCATGCGTTCAAAATGGAAATAAGACACCACACTGTCCTTTGCATTGCGGGCCACGTAGACTATCTGCACAACCAGAAAACACTTTATCTTATGAGCAGTACTGCATGAAACATGAAATACTGAACTTGTTTATGAGCAACTGATTATAAATCAGTTGTACTTGTAGACGACACCCATCCATCACATGTGGGGGGTTTTTTTTGGCCACCGTTCAGCCTTCATATGAAATAAGCGGCCCTAACTCCAGAGAAATCCATTCATGTAAAACTTGAAACAGCAAATAAGTTTTCAAGTGAACATGATAAAGTGTTGCAGGAATGAGTCCTGAAACGCAGACATGAGTTAGCAGTGAGTTAGTCTTGGAGTCAATGGATATTTTGAATGGGTTTTTGGTTAGCTACCTGAAATAAAGTCTGTGGTCGACACAAGCTAACAGATTTTCATGTTTTGCTGTGGGACATGAAAAACATCAGTAAATACACCACTCCTTAATTTTAAGGCTTTTACGTGTCTTATAAAAGAGGGTTGGAAAGAAGTGGCTAAATGAGTCCACAGAATATCATCACACTGAACATGGTTATAGAGTCTTTTTAAGTAATTCGACATTAGTGTAGATCATTTATCGGCTAAAATGAGCTTTTTTTACTTCTGTTGATTGAACTTACAAAATCATAAAAGTGGTGTAAATTTGTGAAGATAATCTTCTTGAACAAAATGCCACAGAGCTTATTTTCTGCAATAATCCAAGATCCATTGGAAAAATCCCATTTGCTTTCTGTCAAAGGAACCAGGGTGACAGTAACTTCTTTGTTAGCCTACAAATAAGCATCATACCTGCAGCACTTTATCCTGAGCAAGTTACGTTTTCTATCAACAAAATGAGGAAATGTTAATTAAGTTGCAAAAATGCTGATACTTGACGTGTCAACAAAATGTACACTGACAATGTATTTCAGTTGTTTTTTCACCAAAATAGGCACTCTAGTAATACAGTATCCACTGATAGTGACTACAGCATTATTTTTTAATTACCTTCTTTATTAACATCACAATCTTTCCCTAACCATAACAAAAGTGCTCTTGTTGCCTAAACCTTAGACAGGACACAAACCTAAGGCTCTGATGTCAAGGTCCTGCACTTCGTATGCTCACCATCCTCCACAGGCACCTCGTTCCAAAACCTATGTGGCACATGAATGTAGTGTTTTGTTACCTGTATGTCTCTGGACATGATCCAGGCAGCAAATACATTATGAGAGCTGTTTAGCAATATACTAACGTAATTTCTTGGAGACAGGATTGGAAATAAGAATCATATCCACCTTATTCCTGAGCATAGCGGAAGTAGCAGTAAGCTAGTGAGTCCCATAGACTGTCTGTGGTTAGTCCCTGGTGGCTAAACGTCAACTCTGGTTCTTTTAAAGTAATTTGCCTTCAGTTTAGCAAATGCTAATTCATTTTTTAACAAATATTTAACTAATGTTAACTTTGCAGAGCTCTGGTACCTGTTGCACTGTCCATGTCTGTAACGACTAACAACCAGTCTAAGCTAAATTTTTGTCTTCAGCAACTGTGTGTTGAACATGTAACCAGAACAAAAGGGGATTGTTCCTGTTGCCAAAGGTACCATTGATATAAGAAATAAAACAACAAGAGTTTCACGAGACATAGCAAAAAAGTATAGTAGTACACTAGTACTGCACACGAAATCATAGTAAGTAAATCAAGTACATCATAGTAGTAGTACAATCAAAATTTGCACCTAGACTGACAGGTCTGTCACTCAACGTCAGTACATGATATCCCTGTCTTAACCTACATTAGAAAATTGCTCGTTATAAAATAAACTCAGCAACATACCTTAAAATATGTATTTAGTCATTAGGGCTGAGAATGTGTTGCTAATTTACTGTACTTCCTTTATATCATAGAAAAAAAAAAATGAATGCCAAAAGTTATTTCTTTTACTAATACTTTATATTACTATTACTGAAGTCTGCTGCTAAATTCAGCATCATGTTTCTCTCAGAACAGTTTTTAATAAATCAGAAGTTAGAAAAACATGTAAACTGCGTCACTAATGCAGACGAGTGGAGAATTAGCTTTATTTACTCACTTTACATGGAGCTACATTTAATACTGAATTATGTTAAATGTCTGCTGAATGTGTTAGTTTCTCTTAATAAGTCATCAGAAATCATCTTTAGAAGGAGCAGACCTTGAGCTAGCTCGGGCCATGTTAAAGTTAACATATTTTAACAGAGCAAGGCAAGCTAGTTGCTAGCGTGCTCGGTTGAAAAGGAAAAAAAACACAATGCTTTGGGATGGCTGTCAGAGATGGCAGAGGTATGATCACATAATCCCGTTTGAGCTATAACAGGTGGTGTGTTCCATGTTTTATTTGCCAATTGCTCTTGGAAAGAAGAATAGAGTACTGTAAAACTGTTACCATTGGAAATTGCCGGTCTCGGTTCAATGCCAGAAGTCGCGCGCATAATTCGTGCTAGGGATCATGGGCGCTAGGAATAAAGTGGATAGGCTACTGAAGCTGCTTTGCTTCAGTTAAATGTTTTTTTTTAAATAACATAATGACAAGAATGTATGAGTTAGAGGTACATACACCTGGTAAAGATCTGTAGTCAGTCCTTTGATAATTCCTGTATTTAAGTCCTGATCATAAGTGCAGTTTGGTTTAATCAAACTTGTTAATCAGTATGAAATGCATAATGTATAAAACACATCCTGCAGGCAATTTAAATTCTCTCCCTGGCTTTAAATTCTGTTGAATATGTCCACCTGTTTTTTTTCTTAACTTTGTATAATAAAGGGATTTGGCGAGTACAATTGTCACCAATTCATACTGTACTTTAAAGGCATCTATGACCTTGCAGTTTTGCTCCCAAAAGGACTTTGGCACAAACTGGACTGGCAGATGAGTCTTGATGATGCGAGGAGAGGTGGGGAGCTTGTCTACCAGCTCTGTTCCTTTGACTATAGGTGGGGGCCGTGATCCTGTAATCATAACAGTTTTCATGTCAGTGAACCTTCAGTGTGGTAAATACAACACAACATAACTACAAATCAAACGTTGAGACACCATGATGAAAACAAATGCAACAATTATCATTATTATATTGCACACAACCTCACATACTACCTTTAGAATCACAATGACATGTAGTGCAATGTGAACACTTAGTTTACTGCTGCAATAGGCCGAGAATTACCACCATCAAGTGTCTGTATGTTTGTGAGAAATCATGTGAAATATGGTGAGTACTGATTGTTAATTAAACCTGGCTGCAGAGAAGGTATGTGGACCTCCAAGAAAGGCACCCTTGCATACAGAGGGACAGACGTCTGACGCTCTGGAGATGTCTGACCAAAATACAGCAGGTCAAGGATGTAGGAGAACCACGTGTTTCCTAAAAGAAAGACAGAGGAAATCAAAAAAGATTGAGATAATCCAAACCCCTGACCTCTATACACACATTTGTTCCAGAGCTACAGTAGCGCATCCTGCTAATGTTTGTGGACTGACCTGCTTTGGGGTATGAAGCAATGAGTATATCATCTGGCCTGGCCCGAAAGTTTTGAATGTTCTCCCAGTTATCTGTCACAAGGTGCGTCATCCAGACTCCATGGAAATCGAACAGTTCTGGTCGAGATATTAAATCCATCTTTAAAAGACTGAAAACAAAAAAGGAAATCATGCAAATCACTGAGTAATTAAACTGAAGTCAAATCGTCTCAAAAATGACTTTTACAAGTCATCTTATAAAAGGAGTAAAACAAAAACTGCATTACTTTATGTTTCATTTCCACCTGCATACAATAGACAATATGAAATCCGTTGCTTTTTATGTTTCTGTTTTCTTTTACTGTAAACCACTCTACATGTTTTAGTTGAGTGTCAAATACGAAGGGGAAGAAACACTAGAAGTTACAGTTTCAGACAGTCCTGGTCCAGCTATCCTCTCTCTGATCCTCTGTGTTGCTCTGTGTCCACTTCAAACAAAATCAATCCAAAAAATCCTCCTTTTACATGCCCTGTTCAAGGTGTAATTGGTAATGTTGTTGATCGTAACTGTAATTTCTTTTATTTTTTGTTTGCGTATATATTAGGAAGAGAAAGACTATAACATCAGAGACAAGTTTCCTCAGACTACTCTGACTGCATACCAACCTAGTCAAGCATGTGCTCATATATGGGAGGACTACGAGAGAAGCTGGACAGCCAGCGCAGCATGGTTGCATCCATTGTTCGTACTTTCAGAAGGTAAATTGGTCATTTGCCTTGTTGTTGCTTGATACATGTAATGTTGTAGTGTATATAGACTGAATCTCCATTCACATACCCTTTTCCAACAACTTAAACTGGTTCAGTCGAGGATTGTTGGAGCCTTGGCGCTATCTAGCAAACCAGCTTGTGTTTCCACCAGTTTTGCGCAGAACCCTTGTAATTAAGGATGTGTCATTAACGGGGGGAGTTGCACAATGCACAACACAAGTTAACAGTAATGGCAAAATCACGGATTACATTGATTACCAGCAAACTTTTGCCTCTGTTACAGATATTTGTTTTTGCCCCCAAAACAAGAATGAACCAACTATTAATAAGACCACTGCACACACTTTTTTCGTCTGACAATTTCTCACTTCACTTCATCAGGTTCTGAACCAATTTAGTTTTGGTCTAAATGCTCTGAGCAGTTCAAGTTTAGGTGCAGGAACCAGAATAGATCCGGTTCCATGTTGGTGTTAAAAGGGTATCAGTGTACTTTTTACCACAGTGATGGATGACCAAAGATAAAAAAAGGTCATCTGAGAGGGTCCATCTATTGGAGGTAGGCAGAGAATTTAAACACAAATGTTTAAAGACCAGAGGCCTCATTTATAAAGCTTGCTTACGCACAAAACGGGGCTTGAAAGTGGCGTACGCCACTTCCCACACAAAGGTTGTGATTTATAAAAATAAACTTGGCGGGAGAATGTGCGCACCTGTAAGCAAACTCTGAGTCACGCGTGTGCACATTTTGGAGACACTGGGAAGTGGCGACGCAGACGGCAAGGTGGAGAAGTGGAGTCAGATTTTTATTGATGTCTCACACAAATTTAATGTCACGCTATATCCACCTTAGATCCACGTTATCATTGAAATTAAATCCAGCAGCCTTATTTTGCGCTTGGAGTGAGTGATAATTGTTTCATAAAAACGTTGTAAAATCCAACTCAAATCCTGAATTGAAATTCTTTCTAAATACGTATTTAATCCGCACTGCCTCTAACGTCTCATTGTCCACTCTGTGAGCGCAGGAGGGGGAGAGGACGGCGCGACTGCATGGAATATATTTATTTATTTAGCTAAATATTTCCAGTGCATTTATCATGTCTCGAAATACAGCCATTAAGCACAACCGTTACACTCATTTCATCAGCCCTACTTAGACATGTGCTGTTCATGACAAAACCGGCATGAAGAAACGTGTTCGCCTATTACACTTTCATCTTTGAATTGTATTTCAAATTACACGTTGTATTTTGGGACAGGGATACCACTGGTTCATGCTGTAATTCAGGCCGGGTGTCTGATCAGACTAATTGCCATAAACATATAAATACTGCGGTGACCCTCGTGCGTAATTGCGCAAGATGGCACTGGCACATACTCCTTTTTGCCTCCACCTTTAATAAATGTGATTCTTTATGTCGCACATCAATGTCAAACATCCTCAAATTTAAAAGCAACACATTAACTACATGTTGGTAAAGGAGTAGAAATATTTGGTCTACCTTTAGATCAGACCACTTTTTTTTTTGTTCTGTCACTGTCCGTGCAGTCCCACAGACACAGCTGACAGCATCAGCAGCGTTGATGTGTTGCCACTTTTTTTCGCTTTCTTTTATTAGTGATCCCGCTGCTGTGGCCACCAAATAAAATCTTTCTTCAGTCCTCCACCTCCCGTTAAAGGGTCTCTAGCTCAGTCTCGGAGAAATTCCGTTTTTTGGTTTGTTTCTCACACCTGTCACCGTGACTCACAACGAGAGAACACTCGCATGCCGGCTTATTTATATGCAGATTGCATTCATGAGGTGATTTGCATGACCATTTATGGTTGAACTAGGGCGTGTAGAGGGCGGAATATGAGGTGGATCAGGGTACGCACAACTCCAGGAGTTCTGTGATTTATAAAGAGAATATTGCGTGCAAGTGTGCGTGCGCACGGTTTTATAAATCAGATCATTTTTTGGTGCACGTCATTTTCAGCTTTTGGGCGCACGTCAACTTTTAGTATGAATCCTAAGCACTCTATTATAAATGAGGCCCCTGGTAGTCTTCCAATGAAGCACCAGCATTTTGACTAGTGGTGGACCCCTGTGATGTGTCTGTGGAGTCTATCCAGGGTTGGATAAGGCACACAAGGGTATTTTTACACACTGGCGAGAGCAACATGTGCAGTGTTGATGAGACATTATGACCTGTCAGACCTGAGATAAATTGATGAGAACGTGATATTGAGTAATCTGAACATTTGCTGCATTTGGAATTAACCCTTCTCGAAAGTAGGTATGTTACTTTGCATGGTCTCTCTTACGTGTTTAGTGAGTGACATTTCTATGGTCAGCAGCATACATTAGTATTCTCTTATCCACTGTAAGAGGCTCACAGTATATTACAGTACAGTTTTGAATGTCTTCCCTCTTCTTCCCAAAAGGGTAATCTAGATAGTCAGTGCTGTGAATTTACAAAATTCCATATTATTTCTTTGAAAACCTGTTCTAAACATTTTGGCAGCAGTGCTTTGACTGATCCCTCCATTGTTGAACAAACTGTTATGTAGTGTTTGTTTCTGAGAGTGTCTGTGTGTTGTCTGAGGGCAAAGTTTGACTTAGATGTAAAATAACATTTTAACATTTAACATGAGAGTGTTTTGGCATTAAAGTTTGATGCTTGTAAAAAAAAAAAAAAAAGTGCAGTTTGTATTTTGAGTTTTGGGAAATGAAACATATTTTTTAAGAATGTATTGACAATCAAGAAAGAAGCTTTAGTAACTAGTTACTTTTCAGATTAAATTTGATCATACTCTTCATGTCCAGTGAAAACCACATGCAACAATTTAGTGATTTTGAATTAGAACATTTAAGTAACATTGTCATGTGTTTATACTTTAAAATATATACAGCCAGTGACTTAGGCCCAATCCCAATACCCCCCCTTGCCCACTACCCCTTGGCCCTTAAAATGAAGCAACGAGGGGTAGGGGTTGAAATCTTTCCCTAGGAATTGGGACACCACTCACTACGTCACCGCGTCGGTTACGTTGACGCATACGTAACTATTTTAAACAGGAAGCTGTGAGCCATCTACATTTCCAACCGGCATCTACAATGGATTCTCCAGTTGAGTTCATCCTACCGGTCGCGTTTGCTGTATTCATCATACTTAGTTTGATGAACGACAGACGACAGGGGACTTCTGCTAGCTAGATAGCTAGCTAACCAGCTAACATTACAAGGCAGCATAGTTATACTAGCTGGCGTGTTATCGTAATGTGAAAAATCCAACAATTTTGCAGAACAGGACAGATGACAGATGCCAGATAGTGCAAGCTAGCTAACAAGCAACCTGACGACGGTAACGTTAGCTATGTATGAACTTTTTTCCCCGTCTCTTGCTCAGTGGTAGCCATGACAATGTCTACCCCTCGCTGGCAAGTCAGCATCTGAAATCCCTCGCTCCGAAGGGCTAGTTTCATACTCACTACCCCTCGTTATGCCCCCTACCCCTACACGCAAAAAGGAATTGGGACACCCCTACCCCTTGTGGGAACGCGCAAATGTAGGGGTAGGGCCAAGGGGTAGGGCTAAGGGGGGGTATTGGGACTGGCCCTTATATTTTCTGATATTTACCATATCTCCTCATGGTGTGATTTTGTCTTATTAATCAGTCTGTATGAAATTCTTACCAGTTCCAACTGGTACTTAAATGTAGGTACAGCAGAACAAGGGAGTTAGAATTTGGAATTTTAGAAGAAGGAAGAAATGCTTACTGTGAAGTGTTTTTTTTTTAAGTGCTGGATACCTATTAGGTACAGTGCTGGATGAAGATGAGTCAAAGGCAGCACATACACCACCTGATTTGTCTCCTTTGAGGTGCATGGAATCAAATTTCAAAACAGTAAAATCCAAACATTTATCACCCCTGCTGTGATTTATAATATGTGGATGTTTTGGCCACATTGACTTTTCTCAAGACATAATCAAACATCACAAACAGACACAGTGTTAAATACAGTTGGAGGTGTGTCCATGATCACACAAAAACTACAACTCAAGATTACTACTCCTTACTATTTATTGCATGCTCCTCCTGTACCTACAGTACCACCTGGGTGCTGCTCACATTTATCACTGTTCCTCCACAATGCATCTAAAAAAATGACATAATTGTCATGTACATTATTATTGATAATATTAGGCCCTGGAATCAAGGGAAATAAATTAAACACAAAAGTGGTTGTTACAATTATGGAGTGTGCCGCGAGAACAAGGACAGAAATAAAAACAGATAAAGAGAGAAGTAAAAACAGTAAGAGGTATATTAAACTAAAATAGAAGTGAAAACTGAAACTATACAATGGCAATTAAAGACAAGATTATAAGACACAATTCTGCAAACAGTGACCAACAAGCCCCTGCACTTTTGCATGGGGAGCAGAGGAAGTCCTATCAAGTGCTGTCACAGCTCAGGTTTCTTAACTTATGTTTTTGACTTCATTTATTCATGTTGTTTCCTGATTTACTTTGAAACTCACATCTCCTCTCGTTGCAGATCACTTCACTTCCTGCCTCTGTGTGTTTTCCCTCCCTTTTGATGACTTCACCTGTGTCTGATTGTCTGTTCCGCCCTGATAAGCCTCACCTGTATCTCGTTATCCTTCCCCTCACCAGAGTACTGAGTGTGCGTCTTGTTTTCTATCAGTGGCTATGGTTACATGATGGCTTCTCATTCGGAATGAAATAAATCTGAATGAAATCATTCGGAATTAAAGTTTTTCCAGGTAGGTTACATGGGAAATATTCATTCCAAATGAGGGTTTACATGGGAGAGCAGTTCATTCGCCTCTATTCAGATCTGCGCAAGGTTTGGGGCAGGGAAGGTTTTTGATTGGAAAGGGGGCGGGGCGGATGTTACGTGTTTACGTTTACCGGAAGAAAACACTTGAGTCTTCGCTCCGGATAACAAGATGCTTGACGACGCCGTTCTTAGTGCCTTTTTCGGGCGTGTTTTGCTTATATTCTTGAAGCAGCAGTACGACAACAACCAAAGGAGGAGAGGGGAGATAGAAGACCGTGCCGTGGCGAATGGAAACCGGTGAGTGCAACGAGTCCGACTGCTCTATCTCAGCCCGTTGCTATGCAGCCCGTTGCTACCCGCGCTATATACGTCATCGCGCCAGAAGAGCAAGGAAACGAGCATGCGCAGAAAGACCGGAATGGCCTTTCATTCCGATTAAAAGTGGAATTAAACTGTCCATGTAAATGTACTGACTGCCAGTTCATCTTAGCTCCTTGTGTGTCTGGTGTTCCAGCCTTTTGTTTCCCTGTGTCCTTTTCTTTTTTTTGGATTTAGCCTGTTGATTGGCTCTGCATCTGCTAGGAGCAAATTCCCCAAAACACCCATTTCTCCACCTGTTCTTGTTCTAAATCATACAACAAAGTAGTGTTGTCACGATACCAAAATCTTTATTTCGGTACCAATACCAATATGAATTTCGATACTTTTCGATACTCTTCGGTACTTTTCCTAAGGAAAGTCCTTTTGGATACAAACCTTTAGAACAATAAATAGTAGGGGTGTAACGGAAAAAAATCATAGTTCAGTAAGTACCTCAGTACGGACGTCACGGTTTGGTAACTCAAATGTCCCACCAAGTTTGTGTTGTCTCGTGTTGTCTCCCTTTGCGAGGCAGACTTTCTCTTGTCTTTTTTCACATGCGCCAGCTGCGAATGTTGATACAGGTGTTGTCATACACACCACTTG
>NC_065521.1:31603641-31606540 GCF_006386435.1 Epinephelus moara | reverse complement strand
CGGTACTATTTTAGTACCAGTATACCGTGCAACACTACAACAAAGTAGAGGACAGTCTTAATAAATCCCTGAACTGTGGGTGTTACTTGGCCACCAAAGGCACACCTGTAAGAAGTGATTGTCCCAACTTGTCCAACCTGCTTTTGCAGAGGTCAAAGGCATTTGTTTTCACTGTAGTTCATCCATTAAAAGTCTTACACATTAACATTGACTGATTACTCACACACGGGTTAAGATACTGTTCCACAACTCTCCACACACATTTGCAAATAGTTCTGCTACAAAAATGGCCTGATAGTATATACCTAAGAGGAACCAAAGGATGTCATTGTTGTCAGCTGCTCAACTCTGTTTACCAAGACTGTACCCCGTAGATACCCAGTGCCATTAACTCTTACAGTATAAATCAGCTCTCCTTTACAAATTGTTACTTCCCTTTTCAGCTGTACCTACATTCACGTACCAGGACAAAGCATCAAGTAAACTAAGCACAAAGAGTAAGGAAATTTGTGTTCAGTAGATTATTTCTTCTTGACAATAAATGTTATACCGTTGGAAAGCCTGTTGGTTTGGTGTTCCACAAAACCAAGTTGCGCCATTATTTGGAGTGAGCCCTAGTACCATCTGCAAACTGAAGGCCAAGTTCAGTATAGTTGTCAATTTTCCCCTCTGCTCCTCCCTCCAGCCTCATTCCCACTTCCTCAAACATGTCAATTGCCTTTTTCTCTCTGTCTACCAGATGCCCTCTGCCTTTTCCACCTGCTGCAGTCACCTGACTCTCTCATCCACATGCTCTCTTGTTCCCACTTGCCCTTATCTGCACTGTCAAACACATGGACTGCTGTTATCAGGTCAGAGGGGTACTCTTTGTCCCAACAAAGTCAGGTTAAATCAGGCCATACAACACCACCATCATTCGGATGTTTTGTGTTTCCTATTATTTTGCTGCCCTTCAAGTACAACAACATACTTTTTGTTGGTGGTTAAACCATTTTCCGCCATGTTTTTATGTCTAACTGACTGATGTGAACAACAGTTTTTCAAACTATTTTCTGAAACTGGTCCAGTAGTGAGAGACAGGGCTGCAGCCAGTAGCTGCACAACGTCCATAACATAACCAGAAGGGCCGTTGTGCACTGTCACTGTACACCCAGTGGTTATTTTTGCCTCATAAAGGCTCATATTATTATAGTAAGTGTCTAAAGTGTTTCTCTACCTTTTGCTTGTTCCATTCTGTTAGTTATTGTGTCAAGTCTCACTCAAGGACAAGTCTCATTCTGAAATCTTGTGACAAGGAACGAGGGACCAAGGTGAACGGGGAAAGTCGCTTATGTATATTCTGTTATAAAAACAACAGAACTTGATATATTTTGGCCCACTCTATATGTGCAGATTTGATTTGCTCACCAACACAGTCAGCAGTTGTTGCAGCAGAAACAGAGGCTGTGACACACAGTTCATGGCAATGCTTACTCATCAGCCAAAATAGGGGTGGGCGATACAGCCCTAAAATAATATAATGATATTCCAGGGTATTTTTGCAACGATAGTCTTGATGATATGACAAATGAGTAAAAAAATACACATTTCATTGTTAATTTAAAAAGATTTTTACATCACCCTTACAGCTTGCCTCCAAACATTCAGTAAAAACTAAAATGATCTCTCATTTCTTTAGTTTGTGAACAACAACAGTAACTCAGAGTGAGATTCACATTCTGTATACAATATTAATAGTTCAACAAAATAAAATCTACCACAAATTACACATTAAACAGCTCCCAAATACAAAAAAATGTACTCTGGGATCTATCTTACTATATAATGATGAAAACTCTGTGTCTATGTGTCTGTTCCATGTTTTTCTCCTCACTGACTTGGTCAATCCATGTGAAATTTGGCACAGTGGTAGAGGGTCATGGGAGGATGCGAATGAAGCAATATTACATTAAAGCCAAAGGGGGGCGCTATAGCAACCGACTGAATTTGCAAACTTTGAATGAGCATTTGTAGGCTATTTGTGATAGCCTACATGGTACAGTTACCTCATGTGAGGGAATGCTGCCACCTGCTGATGTGGCAAGTAACTGCACCTCACAGATATTTTTTTTTTTTTTTTTTTTTTTNTTTGAATGAGCATTTGTAGGCTATTTGTGATAGCCTACATGGTACAGTTACCTCATGTGAGGGAATGCTGCCACCTGCTGATGTGGCAAGTAACTGCACCTCACAGATATTTTTTTTTTTTTTTTTTTTACAGATGCTGCTGTGATGGGAATCCACAAATGTGCAAAACCAATTTCACGTATTAAAATGGATCCACAAATGTGTAAATATGACTTCTCGTGAATTTTCTGAAGCTAAACTCTTTACATTTGTAAAACCTGTGATATTTTCATGTGAAATTAAAGTTTGTGTTTACAGAGTAAGTTATGCTCATTTACAAATCCCGCTGTATTTTTTGTGGATATGAATTTAACCAGCATAAATGTAAAAAGACAAGTTTGTGGATAGTGATATTTTTGTGGATCATGGTTCACATTTGTAGATTATCTTGTTTGAGTTTTAAATAATAAAGTCCAATACCACCTTCCATAGCCCTGCCTGCAAGACAATAAACAGGGGCCTGTATCACGAAGCAAGATCAACCTTTCCTGGGTTACCCAGACCTATCCTGGGTTGACTAACGCACACAGCGGACCAATCACAATCATGACAGAAGCGCAGCGTCACTGAGCGTCACTGAGCGTCCTCACAGAGCGCCGTATGTGAGGAAAAAAAAGTATTTCTCGTGAGTATCAGAGATTAATTCTACTAAAATATGAGGAGGAGAAAAGCAACATTAGAGAAAAGGCCAACACCGTGGCAGCTGCAGGAGGAGGAAACATGCGTGGCAACG
>NC_065521.1:31599740-31601133 GCF_006386435.1 Epinephelus moara | reverse complement strand
ATTAAATGTATAAATGTGAGTTAGGCCTACCTCAATATCTTAAATCAAATTGTTCACACTATGAGGCTGATGTGGGCAATTGCTCATGAAATAGCCTTCACTGCAAGATAGGGCGGACATTGAAAGAAACTAGAAGAGTTGAACTTTCCATAGCTGTGAGTTGCTTGTTGGAGCGACATCCTATTGCTGAGAAATACAGCATTGAATTAATGTAACGGAAATCGTCTGTACACACATTTGCCTACACAGGATAGCCTACTTGTTTACATAACTTATGAACTCGTTTGCACAGATATGAAACAAATGGAGGAAGAACTGAAGCAGCTTTGTGATGATGCTACTCAAATATTTTCACACGTTATGAGGACAGATCAAACTTATTCTGCAAAGTAGCCTATGGTTTACTAATTTACCATTTAACTGTTATCACAGACTTGTCTCTCCGTTGTATAAATCAAAAAGTTCATATCACTTTGTGACTTGCTGCATATTATAAATAAACAGCAGATCAACCAAAGTATTTTTGAGAGATTCGGCTTTTAATCAACAGCACACTGATATTGACAGATTCCAGACAACCTCAGTTATACATTATACATTACATTAACTGGAAAGTGGTTTGACTTACTACAAAAAATATATAGTCAATAATAAAGGTGGTGATGTTTATTTTAAAGATATAAATTTAATTTATCCAACAAAAGAAATTCTTAAAATGTACAGACCTTCTGTCTGAATCCTGTGTATTCTGCAAACTGATACAGAAACTATTGTTCTTTTATTTTATGAATGTATTTATGTTCAATTATTTTGGATTGATGTTGACAATTTGATTCTTTCTGTGGGGTTAAGATTAATTTGCTAAAAAAAAGAAAGAAAAAAAAAAAAGGACATTACTTTTTATTTGGAGAAAAACAATATGGACAGAAGACATCTTTTATTTTTAAACCATCGTATTTTAGATGGAAAGTTTCATATCCACAAAAGCAAGTGGACGGAAAGGAAACCCAATATAAACCAGTTAAAATATGAACTGACCAATATGAAAGCCATCAGGACTTTGAATGTTTATGAAGCCTTAAAATCCCCTCTATAACTTGAATGTACTCACGACTTTGTATATTTGTTTTTATTTATTTACATTCATGTTCATGAATTAAAATAAAATTGGAGGGAAAAAAACAGTTACACAATAATGAAAAGATATCCCAGCTGCCAGCATTTTCTGGTGAGATAGGCTATGTTAAACAGAAAGTAGTGGGGAAATGTCTGGAGGAACTCTAGAGGAAAGAGAAGTTGCAGAAGAGCGGGCTTCATTATAGAGCAGCTACAGTGGCAGTGGAATTAATGTAAGTGCATTTTCTAGAAAATAGCTCTTTTAAAATAAGAAAAG
>NC_065521.1:31592080-31599200 GCF_006386435.1 Epinephelus moara | reverse complement strand
TATATATACATATATATATGTATGTATACAGTAGGTATACTGTATACATACATACATATATATATATATATATATATATATATATACATGTTCATTGCTATTCTGTTGCTAGGGCAACAACTTTGGTCCCTGTTTACTTCCTGTCAGCTTCTGCATTAACATACATTCAAACAGGAAACACAATGAGACCCACTTAGAATGTTTATGTTGTCCAGTTTGAAACGGTTTATATAGCCTATATAGTATACGTGTCACACGTCTGTAACACGACGTGTTGTTGCTTCAAGAGCTGACACTTTTGACCCCTGTGATCACATGACATCACAAAAACGACCCCTTAATACTTGTTATGATTTCCCAAAGCTTAGTTAACATTTCTCACCTGTGTGCTGGATGTATGGGTTCCAGCAGATTGACCCGACCGACTGGACACCATCATCGCAAGCGGACACTACGCTGCGTTCACAGTGCTATGTGGAAATCGGACATATCAGCACTTAAAATGTGGCTGTTGATCTGCAAAATCTGGCATAATTTATTGCTCTTGTACAGCAATTGGTGCTCAGTACTGTCTAAAACAGATTTCTAAATGGAAGTTTGTCACTGGCATCAATTTTTACACTGCCAGTCACATGAATATGGTGTATATAAGTGTTGAGTCAGAATTTTTTTCACTCATGATTCCACACCCCTCTCAGTTGATGCCACGCCCCCCACGCCACATCAGGGTCAAAAGTCTGAAACTCAAAAAACAGATTTGAAAGTGGAAAAAAAAAAGATCTGAAAGTGAAAAAAACATTTGAAAGTGAAAAACTAAGATTTGAAACTGTAAAAAATAAGATCTGAATCTGAAAAGATAAAACATGCAACTGAAAAAAATAAGACCTCAAATGTTAAAATACATATGGAAGTGAAAAGTGAAAATAAATTATTCATTCAAAAGAGTTAGCAAAGTGAATCAAAATTATATTTAACCTGAAAAAAAGGTTTCATACAGTTATTTTTATTTTGAATACATTGTTGTATTTTTCAAAATTCAAGATCACACATGAATTTTCAGTTTCAAATTTTATTTTTTCAAGTACAAAACATTTGACCCTAATGTAGCTCCACAGACCCCAAAACCCTGGGGTGAGGCAACCGCACAACATACCGCCCACCCAGCAGCTCCTGCCGCCCTCACAGTGGCACTATTTAAACTTTTTGAGTTTGCAGAAATGCTTTAAAAATCACAGAATGTCTTTATAACACTTCACCAAGTGAAGTTATACTTTATGAAGTTGATATTGGTAATATGCACCAATTACTAACCTGTAAAAGAGAGGTGGAGCGTAGCAGCAATGATGACGCATGTGAGACTCCTCTGATCCAGATTGCAGTTGGGCGCGGATTTATCCCCAAGGCAACCCCAGACCATAGCCCGAGACCAAAGCAGTTTCTCAGTATGCGTTCTTGTGCGGACTTGTGGACTTGTGACACGTCTTCAGTCACAGCCCAAGTACTGTTACAATTCAAAGTTCACATCTAGCCTAGTGCCGTAGCCAAGTTCAGTCCAAATTCCCGGATGTGTTCTCGCCACACCTATTTCACCGGGGATGCATCGGAGCAGACTTGTGTAGACTTCAGACAGCCAAGTGAGGGAAAGGCGCTTACCGATATGTTCCTGTTTTGTCACAGAACGTAGTGTTTTCATGCGTAGTTTAAACGTCAGACCCGTGGTCGATGTTTTAATATAGAGCCCAGCTGAATGTGACTGAGGTCCGCTAGATGACAGCGGCGTCAGCCCTCATGTGTTTATGAGCGCTGGCACCGCTGTCATCTAGCGGTGCCAGCGCTCATAGATAATAAACGTGTGTATGAGCGCCCAGGCTGCCCCAGAGAGCAGCCTCTCTCGGGTAGAAATTCGTGGCTGATATCTCTGTAGTGGTTAAATATGAAACGTAATTCGTTTGGGGAATATCTAATGGGCAATATGCAGTCTCAGTATAAGATATATTCTTATATTATTAAATGTTGTAACATATTATTGTTCTTTGCATTCTTTTGCTTATTTAGGCCTATGTGTTTTTACCATAAAATTATAATTTATTTAGGCCTATGTGTTTTTACCATAAAATTATAATTTTAAGAATTTATTGTAATTTATTTATTTTATTTAAAGATTAATTGTCTTTATTGTAGTATTTATTCAACAGCATTTTAAATACTGATTATCTGATATGAATTGTATACCTGATGTCTGAAGTGTGTCTGAATAAACTTTTCCTCTTCACATCTGACCTGTTTGATCCCATTTATATTGGTGAGGACAGACTAAATGAGAAACTGCTGTCAGTATAATCCAGTACAGTTCAACAGCACCACAATCTACAACTCAACACTTCAATAAAATGTCAGATACAGATAATACAATATTAAACTGCTGTTGTTTTTTCTAGGTGTACCAAGTAAACTGTCAAGTCTCCATAAAAATGTAGACAGAAAGCATAATGAGACAAATGCAGTGATGGACAGTAACTAAGTAGCTATATTTACTCAAGTAGCTACTGTACTTAAGTACACATTTGATGTACTTTGAGTATTTCCCATTTACTTAGAGGGAAATACTGTACATTCTATTCAAACTACATTTATTTGATAGCTATAGTTACTTTTCAGATAGTTTGTTTTATATGTTGTAAGTTTCATATTTACAAGTTGCTGTGTGTTGTTATAGATCAGACTAGTACACCAGTGAAAGGTGTTAAAATTAGTTCTACCATGACAACATTTAAATGCTGCTCACATGTAGCCGACGTTGATCAATTAATCCTCAATACATATTCATGTATATGATAATCACAACACTTGAAATTGGGTCACTCTGCATCATGAGTACTTTGAACTTTTAATTTTAAGTAGGCCTACATTTTGCTGACAATACCCAGATACTTTTACTCAAGTCAGATTTGGTATGCAGCACTTTTACTTGTGACTGAGTTTTTGTTCTTTGTTGTGATATTCCTGGGTACTTTGTCCACAACTGGACAAACATATCAAACAGACATGCAAGCATCGCACATCTCATCCTCATCCTCATCCTCATTCTCCGCTGTCTTTCTGGGATCTGCCTCCTCAGCTGGGCAGCCTCTTCCTCAGCCTGCATAGCAGTCCTGCTGCAATAACTGCGCCAAGACACCTTCTCCGATCCATTATTGATTTTTGATTTCCATCTCGCCAATGCTCACGATCACAATAACCACCACCTCTCCACAAACTTTTCCCTCCGCACTTGACTTTTGATTATAATCATTCAGAAGCCAGCTGCGGGGAGAAGGTTTTAAAAGACATTTTATGAAAATATTTTGGCTATTTATATGTTTTTGTGTGTCAGTTATATGTTGAAACGTTAAAAACATATACAAATTAATTTCTTACAATGTCTATGAAAAGACGCAGGGCTGGGCTGTGTTTATATTGTTTTATTCTAAATGCATGTAGCTATAGATACAGTCGGCAATGACGGGAACACCCACAAACGTCACATCCGGTTAGAGCCGAGGGGGGAAACAAACCGGCGAGCGTAGGTGGTGACATCATCCAGTTCGCTGCTGTTCCAAAAGCAGAAATGACTGTACTCCTGTCCTCCCGTTCTTGGGAAGTCTGGACTCTCGCGTGGACTTGCCAAGTCCGAACTTGCCAAGTCCGAACTTGCCAAGTCCACAAGTCCGAACTGCCGAACTTGAGTATTGAGAAACGGCTCATAGCCCGAGGCGCGTTTCTTCTTCTTTTCTTCGCAAATAAACTTTAAAGGTGCATACCGCCACCTACTGTGTTGGAGTGTGTAGGATCATGGCATTATTGTCTGAATCCTGACTGTCTTATAAACTACCAGCCCCCTTCTGATTCCCCTGAAGTCCTGCCCTGCCCTGTCTCAAGCACCAAAGTCTCCCTCTGTATTTATTGCCTCCCCCTCCAGTGCCAAGAGTTCAAGAGTGCTGCTGACATAAGTTAGGTCAGGTCAGGTAGGATAAGGTAAGGTAAGGTAAGGTAAGGTAAGGTCAGGTAGGATAAGTTAAGGTAAGGTAAGGTAAGGTAAGGTAAGGTAAGGTAAGGTCAGGTCAGGTCAGGTCAGGTCAGGTCAGGTCAGGTAGGATAAGGTAAAACTTAAATGTCCCTGGTGGGCAAATTGGGATACACACAGTACAGTACATAACACACAGAATCTAGTATCACACACTGTCAGAGGTAACTCATGGGCAACTGGTGATCACTGCTGGTTAAGATAAGCGATAGCAGACAGGATAAAGGATGATCTGTAACGCTTAGTGCTGAATTTAGGGAGGCAAAACCTCACACTTTTATGCACGGTATAGGTAGGATACTGGCGAGACGCTGGTAGATGCAGCTGTTCCTTTCAGTAAAAGTTGAGACACTGCACGCAAGAGTGAGATGGTATTTCCTGCGTGGATTGTGGTAAAAATGATAATTCTAGCAATTTCAATGTAGGGTCTTCACATCAGTCGGTGTTACAAAGCAAACGTGACCATGGTGTGATATCATTAGCAGCAGTGGAGTCTATATGTCAAGGCATGTGCGGATTATGAGACAATGCGCCCCAGATGTGCAAAAGGTCCCACGGACTCTCCTGTGTATCTATCTATTTGTGTGTGTGATCATTTTGTGTCTCTTTGTAGTCATTTATCTATCTCCTTGCCTTTGTTTTGGGTCTCTTGTGATTGTTTTGTGCTGCTTCAAGGTCATTTTGTGTCTCTTTGAGGTTGTTTTGCTCCTTGTTGTAGTAAATTTGTTTCTCCCGGTAGTTCCCTTACATCTTTTTGTGTCTCTTTGTCATCATTTTGTGTCTCCCTGGTTGACAGGTGTAAATTTCAGTAAAACTTTGCAGATGAAGACCAGATTTTCCAAATTGGAATTGTGCATCATAACCTGTAACACTTAACACTATGCAGCAGGTCCCCATATGTCCATGATCGGCCTCCGCCCAGTGGTGGGGAGCAGAGGAGGTCATATCAAATGCTGTCACCCCATTTGTTTTTGTCATTCATTCGTTCGTGTTGTTTCCTGTTTTACTTTGATACTCACATCTCCTCTCATTTCAGATTACTTCACTTCCTGTCCCTGTGTGTTTTCCCTCCCGTTTGATGACTTCACCTGTGTCTGATTGTCTGTCCCGCCCTGATTAGCCTCACCTGTGTCTCGTTATCCTTCCCCTCACCAGAGTATTGAGTGTGTCTTGTTTTCTCTCAGTGGCAGTTCGTCTTATCTCCTTGTGTGTTTGCTGTTCCAGCCTTTTGTTTCCCTGTGTCCTTTACTTAGCCTGTTGATTGACTCTACCTCTGCCTCATCCATACAGATTTTGTTTGCCTGCACTGCGAAATGTTTATAACATGTCACCCTGTGAAAAGTTTAAGGATATAACATGATGGAAAGAATACTGCAACCTGCTCATGTACGCCCATATCGCAAGGGTGCTGTGGAAGACCATGAGGTGGTAGCGTCGTCACAGTAAACAGTATCTGTCATTGGGGATATCAATGTAGTGTAGAATTTCAGTACCATTTGCATTATAAATAAACATGTTGTCACTTCCTGAATGTATTCTATGTTAACTATAAACCATTAGACGACTGGAAAACTGTGTCAGACCTTTCTGACTTCTTTTGTATGGGGTGCCGTTTGTAAAGTGGCTCATGCTGAAAATAACATCAACATTTTGCCACATTTAGCTTCAAACAATGTTTAAAAAAGTGTTGTGAATTTTTTAATGCCACCTTTTACCACATTTATAGCAATATTTGTATAGAAATATATTAAATAGTTAAATCTAAATATTAAATGTGGCACCTAAATGTTAGCCTAAATGTTAAATCTAAATATTAAATCTAAATCTAAATGTTAAATCTAAATGCTAAATCTAAATCTAAATGTTAAATGTTAAATCTAAATGTTTTGGGTAAAACTAAATATTTAGCTAATATGCAAATTCACACTGCCAATCACCGGAAGTACCAAAATAAAAGCTCAAGATGGTTAGACTGTGTTTATAGAATCAAATAACGAATTAAAACCAATTTATTGGGGGATAAACATAAATTAGCGTGATAATAACTACCTAAAATAACAAAAAACATGTTTGGAGAAATTTTATTTGACGTGTACTTTGAGTTGTTAGTGTCCCTTCGGAGGGAATCACCTTGTTGTTAACAAATACTTCCGGGTAGAAAACCAGCAGAGTTAGCCCCGTTAGCAGTGTCTGTAATGACTCATTAACTCTAAACGGTCCGTGAAAAAATATTTTTTTCCAGCGGATATCTTAGTTACAACATGATTGAGCTAGCAAAGCAGTTTTGTGTTGCTATGTGTGGTATTTATTCAGTTTTGGGAAATCACGATGTCTAGAAAGCATCAGTGGCTGCAGATGACAGGGACAGCTAACTGTTAACAGCAGCAGCAAAGCTAACATCAGGACGTCATCTGTTAAAAGCCTCCCGTTGTCGGATACAACATGAAACTACTCCAGTTAGCTCAATCATGTTGTAACTAAGACATCCGCTGGAAAAAATATTTTTTTCATGGACCATTCATTGAGTTAATGAGTCATTACAGACACCGCTAACGCTAATCTACGATAACCATGTTATTAATTACAACGTGCACACAGAAATAGTAATGTTTGTTCAGTCATTGCGTTTATAGACTTTACAAACACCAGATTAGTCTAAACGGTGATATAGTAACGTGAAAAATGTGAGATATTCATATATATATGTAGCTAAAGTCTGCTGGTTTTCTACCCGGAAGTATTTGTAAACAATAAGGTGATTTCCTCCGAAGCAGCGTTGCCAGGTGGGAAATGTAGGATTACACCTGCGGCCTCGTGCCTATGACCGAATCACAGCCGTGACGATACACAGTACTACAACATCACTCCCTTTCATGTGATATTGCTTAAATATAGTCACTCTAGTGTTTACTTTATTTTCCATTTTCCTTGCTTCTGTTTTTCCTCTTCTTCTGTTTTGAATCTCATTCTCGCTCGACTTCCTGATGGGTCCTAGCGCCTCATGGGGCGGGTACAGCTGACCATTCAGCCAATCGTGCTCATTGTTCAGAGACAAAC